>NC_143482.1:37663932-37701515 GCF_027475165.1 Benincasa hispida
ACTTCAACCTTACTAAAATTAGGACAAAAATTTTCCTTTTATCCCACAGTTACCATGAAACTACCAATAACCTCCCACTCAATTGGTTATTAGAGAAAAAGAATTAATTATCCAATAATTAATATTATTATAAATATAAATGATAACCAACTTATCATACTATATTTATAACCTATAGTTTTAATATTTCATCTCATGAAACATATAAACCATAGCTCTTTCTATTCCATGGAACTTAATGTAAATCAAAATTTACATTAATCCTCCACTAGATGTATCTCATACATCAAACCGATCATATCATTTATAATCGAATTATCTCTTGTCAATTAGAATATTTCAAATCAACACCAAGAACTGATCCTCAACTGAATCCATTGAGCTACCTAGGGGACCTTATGGACCTGTAGCTCGAAGCTCCAACGGTACATGAATAACTAACTAAACTCTTTAGTCATGGGATCCACCATCCGTTAACTTCCAGACACTCCACTAAAGACCGACAGCTAAACTCTTCTTACCATAGGTATATTATGTGTCCATCTTAACCAATCAACAGTGCGACAACCCTTCACAGATCGCTCATAAGTACAACTCGACCAATAACCATTATGCCCCTGTAGTTACATCTAACTCCTTATTTATCATTGATCTCTCTAATGAACATAAGTCATAGTCCTACTATGACTGAGTCCTCTCTTCCAAAGAGAAGTTGTGGCCACTATGTTCAAGCTCTGGAAGCAGCCCTTAAGGGAGCAATCTCTCTACTTATCCCTGCTTTGGGAAAGAAGTGAATTCCATCTTGTGGATTGAGTTCCCAGCTCCCAGATCAGACGAGTCCCCAAAAAGGTAAGCATGTTGAGTTGGCAATCTGGCCACTCTCACCCATACTAATTAAAGAACCACCCTCAAAGGCATGAGTTCCCAAAACACTCAGGATTGAGGTCGTGTCACCTATGGTCGTTTAGGTGAGATGTAAGTCTCTAGTACCAACAGCGTTATATATAAAGTCTAGTCATCTCGTGGTCCGGTCTTATACAAACTCTATGTATAGGACACCCTCATTTGCACGTTTCCACGTGAATGTTCAGGATCTACCATTTGTAGTAGTTTACAACACTTGCAAACCTCTATAAAGCGGGTCGTATCCATAATGTCACTAGGATTAGGTATCCCACCTTAATCCTTATACTATAGATCTATTTAGATTATCACTTAAAGCATGATCCACTTGTATATCACATATACATGCTTAAGTTTACATAAGATAATCAAGGAGCTTTGTTTATTGGATATGAGTAAATGTCAGAATGAAATAACAATTATTTTATTCATCAAACAATGTGTATCATTACAAACAACGAGACTTCGGGAGAATTAGGACACCAATCCCAACAATTTCCCACTTGTCCTAATGCCTCGGGAGACTAATGTACAATACAATATAAAATATGTACAATATACAATAAACTAAGGCATACCCCAATATCATCTCCCACTTGCCTTAGACAAGATGCCGCATGTCCTGCAGACCCAAACTCTCCAGGTGACCCTCGAACACTTTAGTCGTGAGGGCCTTTGTAAAAGGATCAGCAACGTTGTGCTCCGATGCGATCTTCGTGACTATCACATCACCGCGATGCACAATCTCCCTGATCAAGTGATATTTTCGTTCTATGTGCTTACCCCGACGATGACTCCAAGGCTCCATCGAATTTTCCATAGCCCTGTTATTATCACAATAAAGTGTGATAGGCAAATCCATATTTGGAACAACTTCCAAATTGGAAAGAAATTTCCTCAGCCAAATAGCCTCCTTAGCTGCTTCACAAGCGGCTACATATTTGGCTTCTATAGTGGAGTCTGTGATGCATCCGTGCTTGATGCTTTTCCAGACTATAGCCCCTCCATTCAAAGTGAAAACTGACCCCGATTTCGATTTGCGAGAATCTCTATCGGTCTGAAAGTCAGAGTCTGTGTATTCTATAAGGATCAGATCCTTATCTCCATACACGGGCATGTAGTCCCTCGTTCTTCTAAGATACTTGAGGATCGTCTTGACCGTTGTCCAGTGATCAAATCTTGGATTGGACTGATACCAACTGACAATCTCTACTACATAGCAAATGTTGGGTCTGGTACACAACATTGCATACATCAAGCTTTCTACAGCTGAAGCATAAGGAATTCGTCTCATTTTCTCAACCTCTTGAGATGTCTTAGGACATTAATCCTTAAACAAAATGATTCCATGCTTGAAGGATAACAAACCCCTATTGGAATCCTGCATTATGTACCTGATCAACATTTGTTCGATGTACAATACCTGAGACAGGGCTAACCGTTTGTTCTTATGATCCCGAATGATCTAGATTCCAAGAACATATTGTGCCTCACCCAAATATTTCATTTGGAATTGGGTAGCTAGCCATTTCTTAATGTCATTCAGATACTCTAAATCATTCCTAATGAGTAGGATATCATCCACATACAGTACCAGGAAATCTACTGAGTTGTTAATGATCTTCTTGTAAACATAAGGCTCATCAATGTTCTGATCAAAGCCAAACAACTTGACTGCAATGTCAAATCTGATGTTCCAAGATCTAGATGTTTGTTTCAGCCCATAAATGGACCTATTAAGCTTGTAAACTATTTGCTCTTGATTTGGAACTATGAACCCCTTTAGTTTAGTCATATAGATGGTCTCCTCAAGATTACCATTAAGAAAGGCAATCTTGACGTCCATTTGCCATATCTCATAATCATAAAATGTGACTATGGACAAGAGAATCTGGATAGACTTCAGCTTGACAACAGGTGAGAAAGTTTCCTCATAGCCAACTCTCTTAACCTGGGTATAACCCTTTGCCACGAGTCTAGTCTTAAAGGTTTGTACCTTTCCATCTACACCTCACTTTCGCTTATAGATCCACTTACACCCAATAGGTCTTACCCTATCATGTGGATCAACAAGCTCCCAGATGTTATTGAAGTACATAGACTCCATTTCCGGATTCATGGCCTTAACCCATTCATCTTTGTCATCATCTTCCATTGCTTTCTTAAAAGACAACAGATCCTTGACCCCATCATTCACAATGACGTTTTGGGCTTCAATCAAACCCATGTAGCAATCTGGTGGGTTCATAACCCTCCCACGACATCGAGGTAGTCTCAACTCTTGAGCTGGTTAACTAGATGTACCGACCTCAACAACTCTTGTTGATCTGTAGTTTTGTTCAACAACTCTTGTTGAATTCTCAGCAGTTCAGCCTCACTAGAGATCTCATGCAAAATGAGCTTACTTCATGGCTTATGATCTCTCATGTGGTCTTCTTGCAAGAAGATAGCATTTGTAGAAATAAACACTTTGTTCCCACTCAGATCATAGAAGTATCCACCTCTCCTTTCCTTGGGGTAGCCTACAAAAAGGAAAACCTTCGAGTGCGGTTCCAACTTCTTTGGGTTAGTCACTAGCACATGTGCCGGACTGCCCCAAATCCTGAAGTGGCGTAAACTACCTTTACGATTTCTCTATAACTCAAAAGGTATTTCATAAACACTTTCCGAGGGAATGTTGTTCAGGATATAACATGTAATCTCCACTGTAAAACCCTAAAATGAGTCTAGAAGATGAGAATAACTCATCATAGACCGAACCATGTAAACAAGGTTTTGTTTCTCCTTTCTGATACACCATTCTACTGAGGTGTACCAAAGGCCGAGAGTTGGGACGCAATTCCATGTTCTATCATATAGTTCTGGAATTAGAGGTCCCTATACTCTCCACCACGATCAGATCATAGTGTTTTTATTTTCTTACCTAACAAATTTTCAACTTCAGTCTTATACTCCTTGAACTTGTCAAGGGTTTCAGACTTACGTTACATTAGGTAGACATACCCGAATCTTGAATAATTATCTATGAAAAAGATGAAATATCCATACCCACCCCGAGTTCTAACATTCATCAGACCACAGAAGTCTGAATGTATAAACTTCAAGGCTTCTTTGACTCTGTAACCTTTTCCAGTAAAAGGTTGTTTGGTCATCTTGCCTTCGAGGCATGATTCACATACCGTCAAAGAGTTTTCTTCTAAACTCTTTAGATGTCCACTTTTCACCAACTTCTCAATCCTATTGAGGTTGATGTGACCTAATCTAAAATTCCAAAGATGATCATTTTCTTTAGGAGAAACCTTTGGTCTTTTAGCTGTGGTTGCCGAACTGAACATTTCAGTGTTAAACAAGGCTTTTATGACTAACAACCTTAGTACATATAAGTTACTTTCCATTGAACCATAACCAATCTCCATTCCATTCTTGAAAATAAACACTTTATTCTTAGAAAATGAGACGATATACCCTTGTTCAATGAGACAAGAAACTGAGATTAAGTTCCTCTTAATATGAGGAACTACAAAAACATTATCCAGTAACAGATAACATTTCTTGTCAACAAATAACTTCAGCCTGCCTACAACAACAGCTGAAACAACCTCACCAGTACCGACTCGTAGAGTCATCTCTCCCTGTGGCAATGTTTGCCAGGAACTGAATCCTTGGTAAGAGGAACTGACATGATTGGTAGCACCTGAATCAAGGATCCAGGCATAATCATCATTCTCTACCAAACACATCTCCAAGACCAATAAATCATATTTACTGTCTTTCCTCCTCTTTTGGAGAGTTGTGGGATCAGTGTCAAAACAACTGACACTACTGGTT
The DNA here is from genome assembly GCF_027475165.1 of Benincasa hispida. NCBI lineage: Eukaryota > Viridiplantae > Streptophyta > Magnoliopsida > Cucurbitales > Cucurbitaceae > Benincasa > Benincasa hispida. The sequence goes on from NC_143482.1 coordinate 37,668,664, forward strand.
TTGTCATCCATCCCTTTATGCTCGACAAGTAAGAACTAACGTTCAAACGTATCTTGCAACGAGTCCATGATCTCTCGTGCAATGACCATGTTCTCAACCCTTTTGGCCAAAACATCAGGTATGTTAGCCAAAATGTGAAGTCAGGCCAATGAATTAGCCTTCATCCACACCTTATATGCATTGCAAACACTTTCCGGTGCATCAAGGGTCGGGACTTGAGAACACTCCTCAACCATTACAAATATGAGGTTGTTTACCACGAGATACGTTTCACACGATTCTTTCCACTGTATGTAGTCGGTCATATTAAAAACACTAAACGGAAATATTAATGAGTTGGTGAAAAGAAAAAACACATTGACCTACGTTAGGTTTTAAGCAAATACCCGTTGTAAAACAAAACAACATCTAATAAGGTTTTAGCAAAACTAATATGAACCTCGGCTAACATCTACTTTCGCAATGACGCTTCAAAGGTTTAGGACAAAAGCCGTCGAAGGGAGGTCAGTTATCCCACCTCTGAATTGAGAAATTCTCAACCAGTCATTAATACCATAACAACTCTTGCTCCTATAACGACTAGCCATCATTGATTTGGCCAAGAGATCATTAACTTACTTAACAATTTCCCGTAAGTGTGACCCGTCATTTTAGGCCCTAGAGATCCACCCCAAAAAGTGAATTCGAAGGGGAAAATACGATTGGGGCAAAACCTAAAGCGACCCTATCCATTTCTGGAGTTAACCTTGATCTTGACCAACTGCACAAAACCCATTCGAATGGGGATGCTCCCAGGGCGCCACGAGGGAGAACAGAATGATCTCACGGTGTGAACCAATGACAAAGACCATAGGACGTGTTGACACACACCCTTCACCCACTTACTATAAACACTCTCTCCTTCACCTTGATATTGACTCATGCAAACACCATCCAAAGGGGATGCTCCCAGGGCACCACGAGGCCAAGCATGAATCTCACGGCGTGAACATATAGGGAGAAACGTGAGTGGAATCATGGACATATCAGATACATCTCTTCCTCCCACTGAGTATTTTATAACCTAAGGTTTAGCTTACTAAGAAAAAACACAGCTAAGGATTTTAATTAAGTGACTTTTAGGTTTGCCCAAGAGTAACTTTTACCTTGGATAGTTAAACAACTTTTTTTTATCATCATCCATTAAACTCTTTAATGGAGTCTTTGAAAACCCTTTTAAAAAACTTGAGTTCACCCTAAGTCCGCGTGCAACTCTTTCTTATTGATTTTAGGTCTAATTTCCTTTATAACATTTATAAACGAAAACCAAAACCACAATGCTAAACTAACACATGCAATGCATTCATAACACTTATAAACAACCTAAGTGTCATGCTCAATGCATTGTCCATTTGTTACTACTTCTTTTGTATAACACTTATACAAAACAGCAATGAAACAAGCACAACACGCTTCCATTCACCCTTAGACTATAACACTTATAATAAAAGAATGATGCATGATAACGCTCACTGCATGCAAAATATAACTCTTATATTTCATGATGCATGCGCATGCTTTCAAGTAATTTCTTCATGCTCGATTATAACATTTATAATGCATGATGCATGAATAATTACACTACCTAAGGTGGGTTTTAAACTATATGTCAAACACTTTGCCATATAAGCACCATACATTACATGTACAATAAATAAATGCTGATGAACCGGGTAAAATTACCTTAAAAACACAAAATTAAAGCGACCTATTATAAAAACAAGGAGTCTCTGATTCAAATAGGTGAATCGGGTCTTGAACCGTCCGGGCAAAGCAACGCATCTCCAACCATCGTGTACTAAACTCCTGCGATCGCCTACACGATAAAACAAATGCTTTGCTCTATCGCTTACCAATGCTTTTAGAGCTAAACAATCGTTTAGCAAATACTACATGATCGTGTACCTTTTACTAAGCGATGAAGCCTGAGGTACGCGATCGCTTAGCACGCTCCACACAACGCACGCCTTACATGATCGTCTAAATGACTACGATACGACAAAGCACCATCGCCTAAACGATCGCTTAGCTAGCGCCTTCGTATCATATATGCATGATCGTGTAGGTAGACACTAAGCGATGAGGCTTGCTAACTACATGATCGTCTAGCGCGCGCCATTTACTAAACGATGAGCATCACATGCTCCTACTACGATTGTTTACCTCCAGCGCCTATGCGATCGGGCAACCAACGCTACGCGATAAAGTAAACGATTTACCCCATTGCTTAGTATTAGTTAAACGATCGTTTAGTAAATACTACACGATCGTATAGAAAAATCTACACAATCGATTAGATAAATTCCAACGATCGTTTACCTTAGGCTACATGATACGACCAACGCTTGGTCTTCTTCCTCATTGAGAATCGCATCTCTATGCTTCGAAACTTTATCACAAACGACTCGACTAACTCAAACTCTTTGAATTACAGACTCGATTGCAAGTTAATTACGCCCAAAAAACACAGAGGCCCTTACAAATTAACACTTTGTAATTGAAGAAAACTTTAACTAAAGGCAATTAAACCCAAAAACATTCATGAACTTCATCCACAAATGCACTTAACAATTAAATACAAATGCAGAAACCCATCGAGACTGTAAAAGAAGTTCAAAACATATTTGTAATTTGGAATATAAAAACAACCTGGCTCTGATACCAATTGAAAGAAATCGTGCACAAGGATTTCCATGAGCAGCGGAAAGATCATTCCAAATTACAATCATATATGAACTTTACAATTACAGTCATAAACAAAAACAAATGGTTATGCATTAATAACAGAAATTACAGCATGATACTACAAATGATCAAGGAGAAACGCTACACACATTTGTAGACTCATCGCCAAGCTCCTTGATCACGAACGCTCGAACACAACAACCTCGAACACTCGTCCAACGCAACGGCTACACTGTACGAACACCGTGCACTTGAACTCAGTGATCACCTTGGTCACGAACACCCCAACAGCATGAATGGCCTCCACAAAACCTCGATGGTGTCGAGTTGGGTATAAACCTCCAAGAAGGCTACCTTGGTATTCTCGGTGTGAGAATCTAGAGGGTGGGCTCTATGTGGACTTGGTTTGAGGCAGAAGATGGAGGAAACAACAATCATGTAAACAATCGAGCAAGTGGGAAATGGTTGAACTTATTGTATAGGTCGATGCCCAATTGTTTAACAAACGCTAAGCGATCATCTAGCAAAAGCTAAGCGATCGTTTAGCTCATCGCTTAGCTGCGTGTCTGTTGCCTGCAAAATACTACATGATCGTTTAGCTCTCTCCAAGTTGTCACTTAGCAAATCCTATTTACTTGACAACTTCCGTGAGATTCCGAGAGAGAAAAATCTCAAATTCACAAAATTTTAACATTACTAAAATTAGGAAAATATTTTTTTTTATCTCACGGTTACCATGAAACCACCAATAACCTCCCACTCAATTGGTTATTAGAGAAAAAGAATTAATTATCCAATAATTAATATTATTATAAATATAAATGATAACCAACTTATTATACTATATTTATAACCTATAATTTTAATATTTCATCTCATGAAACATATAAACCATAACTCTTTTTCTATTCCATAGCACTTAATGGAAATCTCATTTACATTAATCCTCCACTAGATGTATCTCATACATCAATCCAGTCATATCATATATAATCGAATTACCTCTTGTCAATTTGAACATTTCAAATCAACACCAAGAACTGATCCTCAACTGAATCCATTGAGCTAACAAGGAGACCTTATTCACCTGTAGCTCAAAGCTCCAACGGTACGTGAATAACTGACTAAACTCTTTAGTCACGAGATCCACCATTCGTTAACTGTCAGGCACTCCATTAAAGATCGACAGTTGAACTTTTCTTACCACAAATATATTATGTGTCCATCTTAACCAATCAGTAGTGCGACAACCCTTCACAGATCGCTCGTAAGTACAGCTGGGCCAATAACCATTATGCCCCTGTAGTTACATAAGATGGAATTCACTCCTTTTCCAAAGCAGGGGTAAGTAGATAGATTGCTCCCTTAAGAGTTGATTTCGAGTCTTGAACATAGTGGCCACAGCTTCTCTTTGGAAGAGAGGACTCATTTATAGTAGGGCTATGACTTATGTTCATTAGAGGGATCAGTGGTACTTAAGAAATTAAATGTAACTACATGGGCATAACGGTAAATTGGCCCAATTATACTACGAGCGATCTGTGAAGGGTTATCGCACTGTTGATTGGTTGATATGGACACAAAATATATATGTAGTAAGGAGAGTGCAGCTGTCGGTCTTTAGTGAAGTGCTCGGCAGTTAACAGATAATGGATCCCATGACTAAAGAGTTTAGTCACGTACCGTTGGAGCTTTAAGCTACAGGTCCATAAGGTCCCATTGGTAGCTCAATGGATTCAAGTTAAGAATCAGCTCTTGGGGATGATTTGAAATGTTCAAATTGATAAGAGAAAATTCGATTATATATGATATAATCGGTGTGATGTATGAGATACATCAAGTGGAGGATTAATGTGAATATACTTGATGATTAATATAAATATGATTTATATTAAGTACCATGAAATAGAAAAAGAACTATGGTTTATATGTTTCATGAAATGAAATATTAAAACTATAGGTTATAAATATAATATGGTAAGTTGGTTATCATATATATTTATAATAATATTAATTATTGGATAATTATCTCTTTTTCTCTAATAACCAATTAAGTGGGAAGTTATTGGTGGTTTTATGGTAACCGTGAGATAAAAGGAAAAAGGTTTTCCTAAATTTGGGAGAATTGCTTAATTCGAAAAGAACTAACAGAATGCTATCAAGTGAAATGGTTTCACTAAACGAGAGCTTATAAAGAGACTAAACGATCGTGGAGTGTCATATACGATAGTTCACTCAGCTGGTCATAGCTAAACGATCGTAGGGCATTGTTTATACGATAGGCTGCCTTCTTCTACATGATTGAGCATTTGTCTATACAATAGACACTTCTCATCTCTCACTTGCTCAATCGTCTACACGATTGTTATTCCTCCAGTCTCTTTCTCTTACCAAGATCATACAAAGCCTACACTTCTGGATTCTCACACCGAGAATACCAAGGTAACCATTGTGGTGGTGTCCTCACTCAACTCGATTGAGTTGGAAGTTTTGGAGGTCGTTCGTTGTGTATTCGCGTTGTTCATGTGGTGGTTGTTGTTGATCGTGCTGTGTTGCGGCCATTATGTTCAAACGTTCGTGTATCACTGTCTTAAAGACTAAGCGAGCATTCATGATCGAGGGTGATAAGGAGCTGACCAACCAAGAAACTCAACAAGATCAAACCAACTCAAATGAAGAGGAAATTGAAGCTCACCAAGCTCAAACTAGCTCAATTGAATCTCAAGCTAAAAATCCATGGGAGAACTTTCCAAGTCAATCCAATCATGAGACAATCATTATGCCCCAAGAACCAATGACAAGAGCTAGAGCTAAAAGACTTGAAAAGGGATTAAATGTTTGCTTCCAGGCTAAATTTCTAGCTCATCATGAAGAGTTGCAACCCTTCAAACTCCAAGAGTCACTTGAGCACCCAAAAATCCTAATGAATTTGGAAATTCAGATTCATCCCCATATTTAATGCTTGATGTATTAATTTATTTCAATGTATTTACATTTATTAAGGTTCATGTATGTAATTGAAGAGTTTTTGTTGAACCTAGCCAATTAGGTGAAAAGTTGTGTCCTCTCAAGTTGTCTTTTCAATTAGTATAAATACCTATGTAGTTTGGTCATTGGAACACACTTTGAATTTGAATGAGATTTCATTAGAGTTTTTGTCTCTCAAGCTTTATGCTTTTTCTTTGTATTCTTGTGTTTAGAATGCATGTATTAGAACTTTCAATCTAGTTTGATCAATTAGATTGTGGAGAGTTCGAAATCTTGAAGTTAGGAACAAGTTCTCTTTTCTTCTTGATCATCCATCAATCTTCCAAGTCAAATCTGTTTAGCTTTCTTGGGGTTGCTTACTAAATAGTTAATTGAGGTTATTCTAATTATCGTTGTGGGGTTCACCTAGAATAAAAGGGGAGTTCTCATACGTGATTGAGGCAGTTCCTTTTATCATTTGGTATCAAAGCTTTGGCTCTAAACAGATTATATCCTTACTTGTTTCTTTTCCATGTCATCTTTCTTTTTTTAATATCATCTATCTCCATATTTCTTGTGACTCTTCATCTTCTCATTTTTTTTCTCTTGCTTCGTACGTTATTGTGCTTGCTACCAAAAAAAAAAGACAAAAAATAGCAGGAAAAAAAAAGGAAAAAGAAAGGTTAAAAGTGACTTATCATACCCTACCCCCAGGGGAAGTCGAATCCCCGCTGCCTCCTTGAAAGAGAGATGTCCTGAACCACTAGACGATCATTGGAGGAACAATACCTAAACCTGAGGTGACATTTCATATTCTACGTCACTTGTTTTATGTATTTAAAGAAAAAATCTCAAGAAAGTTTTAAAGCATTGTGAGTATTTGAAAGGAGTCCAAAAAAGAAAAAAAAAATCATATCTACATCCTTTTGTCATTTCCATCTTTTCATTCACACTTTTTGCTCATTCTAATATATTTTTGTGATCCTTTACTAAATTTGTTTGTCTTCATTTTCTTTTAGCCTCCTATAGATTTGCTTCTTAAAAGTTCATTCCAGTACGTCACATTTATGTTTCTAAATTTGAGATTTTTGTGACTTTCCACCTTCTAGCTAAATTGATATTGTTCTTGCATGATTCTCATAAGAATACTATAAGACTTGCTGAAGTTTGAGATATTTCTAGTCTTAGGAGTAATTCTATATATATATTGAGTACAAAGACGAGTGACTTTTTCATCTTCTAGAAAGTAATCACGTAAGGGAGTGCTAGTGAGGTCCATTTTTCTTTTACTTTTTTTTTTTTCTTTTGCAGGATGGCCAATCAAGATGATGTTGAAGTTAATGAAGTATGTTTGAGAGAGGCACAGTAAGGAGTTATGGCGAGAATGATCCGTACTATGGAAGCATTGACAGATCGTTTGGATAGGTTGGAGATTGAGCATCGAGCAAGGGAAAGAGTGCTGCCTCCTCCACCCCAACCTGAGGTAATTCACCATAATGATGACCAATATGAGAGTGATGGTTCTGACGTGTTGGATGATGACCAAGTTACATTACTTGGGGCGCCAAGATGAGGAGAAAGACGTGTTGAGCATGGAGTAGTTAGAGGAAGAGGTCGAGGGAGAGGTTATCAAAACTTCCAAAGGCGAGCTCAACGAGAAGTAGCTCCAATTGATCGTAATATGGGAGGAATCAAATTTAAAATTCCAAAGTTCTTTGGAAAAACTGATTCAGAGGAGTACATTAAATGGGAAAAAGAGGTGGAGAATGTGTTTGCTTGCCATAATTTTAGTGACAAGCAGAAGGTTAGATTTTGTGTTGCTAAATTTAAGGATTACGCTCAAACTTGGTGGGACAAGTTAACGACTGGAAGGAGAAGAAATCTTGAGGCACCAATTATTTCATGGTATGAATTCAAAGATTCCATGAGGAAACATTTTGTTCCAAATCATTTCCAAAGGGATATGGCACAAAGGCTTCAAGCACTGAGGCAAGGGAACAAGTCTGTGGAAGACTACTACAAAGAGATGGACATTTTGATGGATCGACTTGATCTTGATGAGGACATGGAGACTCTCATGGCACGATTTTTGAATGGCCTCAACAAGGAGATTGCTGACAAGGTTGATTTGCAGCCATATTTTGACATAGAGGAGATGTTGCATCTTGCCATCAAAGTGGAAAAACAATTGAGTACCAAAAGAGCAAGGTACACTTCTTCTAAACCTTCTTCTTCTCTCAACTCATCATGGAAAAATGAGAATAGAAGTGATTTTAGAAGTAGAGATAAATTTGTGAAAGAAAATTCTAAAGAAAAAGGTGAGTCTTCTATGAAAGGGAAAGCTAAACTAGAAGAGCATAAAGAGAGAAATAGAGATATTAAGTGCGGGAAATGTTAAGGGTTAGGGCATGTCAGTAGAGATTGTCCAAACAAAAGGACAATCATCATCCATAACGGTGAGGTAGTAACTGAGGGAGAGGGAAGTGAAAATGAGGAGGATAAGGAAGAAATGGCTGAAGAAGGAGAGACTAGTGATGGAAGTTATGAATACCAATTGTAGGCGATGCGTTTGTTACTAGAAGAGCTTTAAGTGCTCAAGTTAAAGAAGATCTAGTGGAGGAGCAAAGGGAAACATTGTTTCATACTCGATGTCATGTACATGGAAAGGCATGTTGTGTAATCATTGACGGTGGGAGTTGTACTAATGTTGTTAGTACATTACTTGTCAAAAGATTGGTTTTGACCACGATACCACATCCTAGACCATACAAACTTCGGTGGTTGAATAATAGTGGGGAAGTGCGAGTCAATAGACAATGTCTTGTGTCTTTTTCTATTGGAAGATACAATGATAGTATCTTATGTGATGTTGCACCTATGCATGCTAGAGAGATTTTATTAGGAAGGCCATGGAAATTTGATAGAAAAGCAATTCATGATGGCTATCTTAATCGCTACAAATTCACTAAAGATGGAAGGAAAACCATTCTTCTTCCTTTGTCAACCAGAGATGTGTATGATGAGCAATGCAAGTTAGAGAAAATGAGAGTGGAAGTTGAAAAAAATGAGAAAGAGGAAAAAAGTTCATTGAATGGCAAAAGCAAAAGAGAAAAGAATTTGAAAGAAAAAGAGAAAATTTCTTATGTGTGAAACCCGGATTTCTATTTTCCTTACTTAAGCAAGTGATAAAAGGAATTAACTAAGTGAAAGTTAAATCCTAAGTTAAGGGGAAGGAAATTTCTAAGTGTTAAGTAGATTTTCCTTGAATAATTTAAGTTGAGCTTTAATTGGTAAAATTGCAATGAAATTTGTATAATAAATAGGTTGTTGAAAATAGTTAGTGTAATTGGTGAAAGAAGGAATGGAGATTTGAAAGGAGAAAATAATATTGGAAAAGTTGGGGAAAATTATTAAGTGGGAATAAATATAGAAATTAAGTACGTGGAATTAATGTGGAATAATATGAAGATTGAGTTTAGAAAATTCAGGGAAGAATATGGCTAAGTATGAAAAATTAGGTGAAGTACGGAGTAAGAAATTAAGGAAAAATATAGAAAATATTATTTTGGAATTATCCTGGAAGATCCGTGTAAAAATATCATTAAATGGGGAGTAAACGGGTAAAAAAAATATATACGGGGAACAATGATTGCAGTAGCTAAGAGTGAGATCGTTGAGAGTGAGATCAGCGAGATCGTTGAGATCGAGACCAGCGAGATTGGAGAGGAAATGGGAGAGAGCGAGATTGGATAGAAGATGGAAGAGAGCAAGACTAGCGAGAAAGCTGGAGAGAGCAAGACCAGCGAGAGAGCTGAAGAGAGCGAGAGTGGAGAGAAAAGTTAAAGCTGGAGAGAGCGAGAAGGAGAGCGAGATTGGAAAGAGCTGACCAACGAGATTGTTGGAGAGAGCGAGAGTGAAGAGAGCAAGACCAGCGAGAAAATGGGAGAGAGCGACACTGCCGAGAGCGGAAAGAGCGAGAGCGCCTATGTGTTAGCTTTGCTTTGTCCGATTCGAACGTCACGCCCACGCCTCACCTATGCATTGAACGGCTGAGCAAGCTTCTGGGCGATGTATTTGGACGCGTTGGGAGGGATTATGCATGTAAAAACCATAATTTGAATACAAACAAAGCTTGAAGATGTAAGGGCAAACATCAATTAAAAGTTAGGTGTCCAATTAAGAGAAATTCTTAAACCCGAAGAAATTATGTTGGATGCGTTTGGGAAGAACACATTGAACCAAGATGAAGTCAGCTTACGTTGATAAAGGGAGGATTAAACATTTGGCCATGCAGCCAAGTAGGTGTTGTCAATCCCATGAGCAATTTGAACGCCTATAAATAGGGAGTTGGGATTTCATTTTCAAATCACACAAAAATCATAAAATTCGTAGAGAAAGTAGAGGGTAGTGAGGGTTCAGAAGAATGTGTCAACTTTGGACGAGAAGATCTTCCAATATACTCGTGCGTTTGGAGTGAATCCAAAGCCATCTGAAAGCTCTGGAAGTCTAGTTTTCAGAGTAGGGCTGCCGGAGGAAAAGGCTCAAAGGAACTGGGCTGGAGGTTGAGAAGAAGGCAGAAGGGTCAGACTTTCGGATCAGTCTGGGCTAATCTTGAAGATTTTGAGATTCCAGCCAAACCACGAGGAATTCTGAGCTGAAATTTTAGGGTAAGATTCCTAAGAAATTTTAGAATAAGTTTTTAGAAGTAAGTATTTCCAAATAAGGTTCGGAACTATAAGTAATCTAAATTGTAAGTTGAATATGGATTTTAGGGGTGAAAAAGGGACCCAAGGAGCTACTAGAGTGAAAAGTTCCTAAGAGTTTGAGGTGAGTGGCTAAAATGTTTTCGAACTAAAACGTTTTTAAACTGTTTTGATTGCAAACGTTTTACAGAAAGCATGTTTGCGAAAATAATTCTCATGCCTACTAGTTTTCTAAAAAGGGACCCAAGGAGCTACTAGAGTGAAAAGTTCCTAAGAGTTCGAGGTGAGTGACTAAAATGTTTTCGAACTAAAACGTTTTTAAACTGTTTTGATTGCAAACATTTTACAGAAAGCATGTTTGCGAAAATAATTCTCATGCCTACTAGTTCTCTAAAGTGGTTTCCAAGCAAGTTCGAATTGTGATTTGAATGCATGCATATTGTTGAAAAACTATTTACATATGCATATGTATTGATTTTATCCAACATGCGTTACCATCTTTAAAGCCATGTTGTATATGTGTTATGCTGTACATGCTTTAAAGAGAAAAGTTGTTTATAAATAGTTTTGGTAAAATGCGATGCCGAAGTACAAGGAGAAGGCATCCACCCAACTAGATACTGAAGTACAAGGAGAAGGTATCTATTGGTACTGAAGTACGTTTGAGAAGGTACCAAGCCAACGGGATACTGAAGTACGTTAGAGAAGGTATCCTAGTAGCTCGATACTGAAGTACAAGGAGAAGGTATCTGAGCAGTAGTACCTAATGTGTGAAGGTACTTAGCGTGGCCACAGATGAATAAAGTCAGAGATTGAGCAAAAGGGTTCTCTCTGGACTAGTAATTGGTGTTGGGATTATTTTACCAGATATACAGTACTTTGACTTGAGAAATGATTTTACTGTTTTATGTTTAAAACAGTTTTTTATACATTACGCTTGGAAAATATTTATGCTGCAAAAGTTTATATTTCAGATAAAACTATTTTCTGAAATTATGCATGAGAATTTACTATGTTTTCTTCGTCACTCACTGGGCGTAAGCTTACCCCGTTTTCAAATGTTTTTGTTTTTCCCCCCCACAGGCAGTGGTCAAATTCTCTGAAGACATCTCAGTATCTGCTCTGCCACTAAAGGACCAAAAGACTTGTAACCATTTGCTAGGTGGTTACTGTTAATATTGTACACATGTTACTATTGTTCATATAGGGACTAGAGTTTGTGGGTTTTGGGACTTGTAAATCTAATGTTGTAAATACTCTAAACATATTAAGTTTCTAAGTTAATAAATTTTGGGCCTACAGCCGTCCCGTTGCATATAATTTGTATTTGGTATCAGAGTTATTCCGCAAGAGTTTTTAGGCAGTAAATGTCAGCCTAAGGGTTGATAACTGCTGCAGTCATGCCCTTTTCTAGAGTAAAAGGGTGATCTGGGATGGGGTGTGACATGATGAGAGTGAGAAAAATAATTGTGAAGAAAAAGAAAGGAGTGGAAAGAAAAAAAAAATCCCAAAGAGAGAAAAAAAAGAACGGAGAGTCTGATAGCTAGAAATAGTGAGGTTAGAAAAGCTTTGGTTTCCACAAAACCAATCTTTGTACTTTTGTGCAAAGGTCCATGTTTTCTAACTAGTGACTCAAAAACTTCTTTGCCTAGTGTTTTTCTTAGATTGTTGCAGGAACTTAAGGACATTTTTCTTGAAGACCTACCAAGTGGGTTGCCACCACTAAGGGGGATTGAACACCAAATTGACTTCCTTCTAGGAGCAGTTATTCCAAATAGGCCAGCTTATCGAGCTAACCCTACCGAGACAAAAGAAATTCAAAAGCAAGTTGATGAGTTGCTTGCCAAAGGATATGTGAGAGAAAGTCTCAGTCCTTGTTCTGTTTGTGTCATCTTGGTTCCAAAGAAAGATGGAGCTTGGAGAATGTGTGTGGATTGTAGAGTCATCAACAAGATTACGATAAAGTATCGTCATCTTATCCCTAGACTTGATGATATGTTAGATGAATTGCATGAATCTTTTTTATTTACTAAAATTGATTTTAAGTTTGGATACCATCAAATTAGGATAAAAGTTGGCGATGAATGGAAAAATGCATTTAAGACTAAGCATGGATTGTATGAGTGGTTAGTTATGCCTTTTAATCTTACCAATGCACCTAGTACTTTTATGCGTCTCATGAATCATGTTTTGCGTGAATACATAGGAAAATGTGTGGTATTTTACTTTGATGATATTCTGGTTTATTCCACGTCTTTAGAAGAGCATGTGGAGCATGTTAGGAAGGTTTTACTTGCATTAAGAAAAGCTCAGTTGTTTGCCAATCTGAAAAAGTGTGCATTTTGTCTAGATAAGATTAACTTTCTTGGATTTGTTATTTTTGCAAATGGTATCGAAGTTGATAATGAGAAAGTTAAAGCTATCCAAGAATGGCCACAACCTAAAAATGCTAGTGAAGTTAGATATTTTCATGGCTTAGCTAGTTTTTATAGGAGGTTCATCAAGGACTTTAGTACCATTGATGCACCATTGAATGAGATGGTTAAAAAGAATGTTGTTTTCAAATGGGGAGAATCTCAAGAAAGGGCATTTAATGTTTTGAAAGAAAAAATTAAGCTCTGCACCTTTGTTGTCTTTGCCTAACTTTGAAAATATATTTGAAATTGAGTGTGATGCTAGTGGAATAGGGAATGGAGTCGTTTTAATGCAGAAACAAAAACTCATTATGTACTTTAGCGAGAAATTGAATGGCGCTACTTTAAACTATCCAACTTATGACAAGGAGGTGTATGCTTTGGTAAGAGCATTACAAACTTGACAACATTACCTATGGCCAAACGAATTTGTCATCCATACTGATCATGAAAGTTTAAAGCATCTCAAGGGACAAGACAAACTGAATCGTCATCATGCTAAATGGGTTGAATTCATTGAATCATTTCCATATGTTATAAGGTACAAAAGTGGCAAGGAAAATATTGTGGCTGATGCATTATCTAGGAGATGTAGCTTGCTATCAACTTTATCTTCTAAATTAATAGGATTTGAGTTTTTGAAAGAAATGTATAGAAATGATGATGATTTTGGTAATTTATTTTCCCAATGTGTGAATGGAATGACAGTAAATAATTTTTATGTTTTTTACGGATTCTTGTTTAAGAAAGATAAACTTTGCATTCCGAAGGGTTCGTATAGAGAATTTTTTGTTAAGGAAGCACAATGGGGTGGTCTAATGGGTCATTTTTCTGAATTTAAAACATATGATGAACTCAAGCGTCATTTTTATTGGCCACACATGCAGCATGATGTTCACAAAGTTTGTAGTACATGCATTACTTGTCGAGAAGCTAAATCTAAGTCTAGGCCACATGGATTGTACACACCTTTACTTGTTCCTAATGCACCTTGGAGTGACTTGTCTATGGATTTTATTTTGAGTCTACCTCGGACTAGGAGACGGCATGATAGCATATTTGTTGTTGTTGATCGTTTTAGCAAAGTGTCACATTTTATTGCTTGTCATAAAACTGATGGTGCCAAGAACATTGCTTATTTGTTCTTTAGGGAAGTTGTGAGGTGGCATGGCATTCCTAACTCAATTGTTAGCGATAGAGATGTCAAGTTCTTAAGAGATGTCAAGTTCTTAAGTCATTTTTGGAAAGTTTTGTGGGAAAAATTAGGAACTAAATTGTTGTTTTCTACCATATGTCACTCATAAATAGACGGTCAAACTGAGGTTGTCAATAGGATGTTAATAACGTTGCTTAGGGAAATTCTTGAGAAGAATCTTTATATGTGGGAGAAAATTTTGCCTTTTGTTGAGTTTGCTTATAATAGGGTTGTCCATAGCACAACTAAATGTTCACCTTTTGAAATAGTTTGTGTATTTAACCCTAAGACACCTCTTGATTTAGTACCTTTGCCAACTAACCAGTTTGTTCATCTTGATGCCAAGTCAAAAGCTGAATTTGTCAAGAAGCTGCATAAGCAAGTGAAAGAAAGAATTGAGAAGCATAATGAAAAGGTTGCCAAAAGAGTGAATTAGGGAAGGAGACCACTTATTCTGAAACCAGGAGATTGGATTTGGGTTCATTTTCGAAGGGAGCGTTTTCCAAACCAAAAAAGTCCAAGTTACATCTAAGGGGAGATTGACCATTCCAAGTTTTATAAAAGATCAATGATAATGCATACAAAATTGATCTTCCGGGTAAGTATCAAGTGAGTGCTACATTTAATGTTGCTGACTTATCCTTGTTTGATGTAGGTAATTGTGATTCGAGGACGAATCCTTTTGAAGAGGAGGAGAATGATAAGGAGTTGACCAACCAAGAAGCTCAACAAGATCAAACCAACTCAAATGAAGAGGAAAATGAAGCTCACCAAGCTCAAACTAGCTTAATTGAATCTCAAGCTAAAAATCCATAGGAGAACTTTTCAAGTTAATCCAATCATGAGACAATCATTATGCCTCAAGGACCAATAACAAGAGCTAGAGCTAAAAGACTTGAAGAGGGAAATTCAGATACATTTATTAAGGTTCATGTATGTAGTTGAAGAATTTTTGTTGAACCTAGTCAATTAGGCGAAAAATTATGTCCTCTCAAGTTGTTTTTTCAATTAGTATAAATACCTATGTAGTTTGGTCATTGGAACACACTTTGAATTTTCATTAGAGTTTTTGTCTCTCAAGCTTTATACTTTTTCTTTGTATTCTTGTGTTTAGAATGCATGTATTAGAACTTGTTCCTAACTTCAAAATTTTGATTCTTGATCATCGATCAATCTTCCAAGCCAAATCTGTTTAGCTTTCTTGGGGTTGCTTACTAAATAGTTAATTGAGGTTATTCTTATTATCATTGTGGGGTTCACCTAGAATAAATGGGGATTGCTTACTAAATAGTTTGAAGAATGAGTCTTCAAAGATATATACAATCTTTCCCTTGATTATCTTATAAGCATGTTGTAATTTCGCATTGTGCATGACCTGTTAGTTTTCGTTTTGTACTGTTCATTAGCGAATGGAATTTGGAACAATCCTTCCACTACTATAAAAATTCTCATGTCTGGTTTCCTTCACCTGCCCCCTTCTAACGTTCTTACCTCGACCGCACCTTGCTTTTGGTCATGGTGCTATCTCCTAATAACCATAAATAATCAACTTAAATACTTACAAGAAATCTTGTCGATTACGATTATAACTCAAGTAAAATTTCATTCATACAATCTTAAAGGATTTTCGAAAACTAAAATAATTTAAGAACCCACGGTTTAGTTTCTATACATGGTTTCAAATTTATAGTAGTTTAGTCTTTAAACATTAACAATTTGAGTCATTATACTTCAAAAACTATAATAATTTAAGAAAGAAAATTCTCATCAAAATAAAAGAGCTAAATAGTTTTCCTTTTTCTCTGCATCTCCATGCAGAAGTTCGACTAGACTCTTTTCTCCCAAATTCAATCACAACATGGGGTGTGTTATCAAAGGAATGTTAAAGTACAATCTTCCAACAAAGATTGGACAATTAAGAGGAGGTTCCCAATTTCAAGCAGGGTTCCAATGAAGGAGTGGATACTACATGGAAAGTTTCATGAAATTAGTGAGAAAATGCCTGCATTAAGTACATAGATAGTTGTGATGAATGATACTCTAAAGACTCTTGCTTTGAGGAATCATACACTAAAGACTCTTGCTTTGAGGAATCTTGCTACATTTAATCAAATTTCTACACCTTGTGTTTATTGCAACGACAGTCCTGTGTACCAATTGTACTTTTAATCCTGCTTCTATATATTATGTAGGTCACAATAGGACTAACTTGTATTCCAATACATACAATCCAGGTTGGAGACAACATCCTAATTTCTTGTGGGGAGAACAAATTGCTAACTCTTCTAATACAAATCAACAGGCAAAACAACCACTCACTCCCGAATTTAACAACCAAAACTAAGCAGCACTGACACAAAAAGTAGCTCAATGTTTGTCAATAGAGAATTTTCATTGAGGAATATATTGCAAAGAATGATGCAATTGTTAAAAGTAGTATAACAACCTTGGAGAGTTTAGAAGTGCAGTTAGGACAACTGATAATAGAGATAATAAACAGGCAACAAGGAGATCTTTCAACAGTACCAAAACTCCATAAAGAGAAGGAAATGAACAATGTAAGGTGATCACATAAAGAGGTGAACTAAAATATGTAGAGCTAGAAAACCCAACTGATGTATCATTGCAGGAAAGTGCAAGCAATTCCAAGGATTGAAATGAGAGATGATAGGAAAACATATAATATGAAGTCCGAGAAACAATTAAAGATAGATTAGGCGTTGGAATGGGTGACATAATTGCAATGCACCTAGAGTCAAATAAAGACAACAATTCCTAAATCAGTAACTCAAAAATATCAAGGAGACGTTTGAAACAAGAAATTGGTTATTATAGTCCTACATTATTATAGTTAGGTTATAATAGTATGTTGTTTGGGGTGTGGATTATTTTAGTTTGAGTCACAATAGTATATGTTTGAGGTGTAAATTATTTTAGTTTAAGAAAAAAATAGTAAACATTGTAACAAAGTATAAAAAAAACGATGAATGTAAAATAATAAAACCTCTAGCAAATACTAAATATCGTAGAAAACGGAAGTTTGAAATAATATTGACTATAACTAATTAGATAATACAAAATAGTATTTATTGTAGCAAGAGATGGTTATTATAGTTCTTAGATTATCCTTACCCCAAACACACCCTAAGGTTTTAAAGCACCTCCACCATTTCCACATAGATTCAAGAAATCCATATCAATATATTGTTAGTAAAGACACTCAAGGAAATGTCTAACCATGTTAAAATTTTAACGGACATCTTAACCAAGTACATGTTAGGAGAATTTAAAACAATAGCTTTGACAAATAATTGTAGTGCGTTGTTAACAAGCTAGATGCTTACCAAAGCTACAAGATCTTGGAAGTTCCACAATTCCTTGCATGATTGTTGGAACAAACGTTGGATGTGCCTTATGATCAACCTAATGCCCTCGTTAGCCTTTAACAAACTAGGCATTGTAAAGTTAGCCCTACTATAATAACTATGCAACTGACAGATATGTGGCTAATAAGCCAACAAAAAAAAATTGAGGATGTAACTGTAAAAGTAGATAAACTAGTGATGTACTTGTAAAAGAAGATAATTTTGCTTCCATGTAAACTTTATCATTAAGAACACCATTCTTAGCCACAGACAGAACATTGATAGATTTTCAATAAGAATAACTTACAATGCCAGTAAAAGATCAAGAAGTCACATTTAATGTATTGAATGCATTAAAATCACCCTCTGGGGATTTGGGAAAACATTCAAGCCTTGAAACACTACAAATGGCAGAGAAGCAGCGCAGCAATTTGAAGAAGAAATGAGTGACTAGGAAGAATCTTTTGATCATGACCAATAAATGAGAGGGTTAACCTATGTGGATGCACAAAACAATTGGTTGTGATCTACAGAAGATTTGCCTATTCAACCATCCATAATTCAACATACACTACTATCACCTCATTTGAAAGGTCTTTTTGAGAGAAAATAAAACTCTATTATAATGTCAACTATCATTATTGACCAAGATAATTGTTTTCTATTGCAATCCCTTGTAAGGCACAAAAATGATGAGACAATCCTTAACATTCAAGGAATCAACCAGTCAAACAAAAGATTATTAAATGGGTTGATGCATGTGTGATCTACTCTGTTACAGATAGCAACATTAAACTGAATAAAGCAACCAGGAATGATAAGCTAAGTATTGTTTACATCTTATTAATTTGCATGACCTCCATCAATTTTCATGATTTATAACATTTTTAATAAAATTCTTGTCAACATCAACATTTCAGTATAACAAGACAACAGAAACTCAAATTTCCGGCCTATAGTTCAAAAGTAAAATTCATTTGTTCTTCAAAAAAAAAAAATGTAAAGAAAAAAAGAAAAAAAAGACTTTGATAAGCTAAAATATCCATTGATCATTATGATTCGAAATCACATAAATAACTCATGTTGAAGCAAAAGAAAATCAATGTCTTCAAAACTATCTACAATTCAAGCGGTTGCTAAAACCAGTTGAATGAAATGCAATTACACACACCACATTAAAAAAGAGTAGAGTTTTACAGGTGATTAGATTTTCAAAAGTGGAAATCGAAATGATTTTGTTGCAGCAATCCCTGGTTTCTTCTTTTTTTTTTCCCCCTCATCATAAAGCATAAATAAAGTGATAATGCAATATGCAGTCATTCACGACGAAGAATTTAGTTTTAGCCTTTCTTCTTCTAAAAGGGTTAGTTCAGAGCGCCAAGTTTCGAGTTTCGATAACTTGTTCGACTGCTCTGGCTTCATATCATGCAGTGGTGTCTTTTGCAACTGAGCTTCTGCAATTCGAATCTGCAAATCCAAACAAGAGAACGAGGCAAGGAAAATCAAGGATGTTGTAATGCATAGACAGACTAAAGTAAACTTGCAAATGTCAAGAAAAAAACTCAAATCTTCAGCCGTCAACAAAGCAACCAATAATTCACTAAAAGATGTTCGCATAATCAGTTGGGTAAGAATATGCTAGCTCAGATTGTTATTGTTATATTTGATCTGTCAAAAACTTATGAGTATTGGCACTGAGTACTTATATTGCAAGAATAAATGAATTTCTTGAACAAGTTATACTTGCATCAAGTATACTCCCCACTGGCCAGATAAGTTTATGAAGAGCGAACAAGACAAAGAACATTGTAGGCTTTTGAATCCTACCACTAGATGTTTTCCTACATATGCCGAGACTGGGAGGAAGATCCATTAGGCTCTGTGAAAATGTTGGAATGCAGTCATCCTTAAAGTTTAAAAGAACTTCAGATTTTTCATGGTTTTTTATTACATAAACAAAAGAAACTTTGTCAATTCTAATATATTGTGCTTTAGAGGAAGCACTTTTCTTTTAAAGGAGAGCTTTTCATTCAACGACATAGCAAAAGGTCAACTTCTGCATCTCCAAAAACAAGCCACCACCAGAATCATCTGTAATAACTATCTGGGCCCGAAACTCTTTGGCATGTTATATTCCAACTGTAGTATTCTTCTGTAATACTAGAGCTAATACAGCTAGGAAGAGATGAGATAGAATCGCAAGACTACTCAAACATTGGACTTTGGAAATCAATCACTCGTAGCGGACTCATGTGTCCACCTCTTCAATTTTTGAAGCTGGAAATTGCAAGAGGAAAGTAGACAGAGAACTTTTTGTATGAGGTTGAAGCATGACTAGGATTTATACGGGAGAGTATGAGATGGATTTCAGGGAGATGAACAGAAAATTCCAGTGGCAGGCCTGATTTAAGGTATGCTGTTATAAAACAATTGAACAATTGTTATGAGAGGGCTATAAGAGATCACCAAGAACCATGAAGAAAGAGGTGCAAAAAGAGGAAAATATCCATTCAGCAGTTTTTAGGGAACAGATGGGCTAAGAAAGATTACAAAGCAAGAAGAGCAGAAGAGAGAAACTTTAATATCTACTCCGGCCAATATGCAAAACCAGCAAGGGTACCAATGAGAAAAAAGTTGTTCAAAGAGATTGATACGGGTCGTGTCCAATGGTTTTCCCTTTAGTTCTAGAATCAGTATTGTGTGATGAAAACTATGGTTTTTACTTCATAAGGAAATCAAGATATTTAAACTTTGAATATAATTTAAATAAAAGACATATTTGCCTGCAATGGATTGACAAATTTTCATGAGACTTTGAAGCAAAGATGATTTGTAATATTCTACCAACGCAAATTTGTCTTCACCTTCTTTTTAATTGCTCTAATTTTCTTATCGAGGTCATTGGAAGGAAACTGTGGATCATCAATTGGCTCGGAAGAAAGGCTCTCAATTTTCGGATTTGTAGAAACAACAAGTTCATTCATCTGGGAACTTAATGACTGGACAGGTTCCAGCCTATTATCTACATATGATTCCTTTGCTTCAGTGTTCTCTCCAACAACCACTTGTTCCAAGACTTTATCCTTTTCATGAGCAGCCTGCAGATAAGTGAGGAAAAGACACAGCTGTTTGTTAGAAAATAAATAAACGGTTATCTGTAAACTCTAAAGCATGGTCAAGTCCGAACCAATGCAAAAATGAAGAATATAAAAAAATAAACTCAACCCATGAAATTTTTTATTTAAGATAGCCTTTCTGAAAATAACAAAGTTAAGTTGCATATGGTTAAATCCAAATATGCATATAAACTATCTTTCTAAGTATTGATATGGGTTTTTTCTTTTTTCTTTTATTTTAACCTATTGACGAAATGAAAAAAGAGATTAATGCTAAATAGATACTACAGAACTCCACAGAGGAGAGAAAAAAGAAACAAGAAACAAACCATCAAACAGAACATAATTATAATAAGTTCCATAAGCTGAAAAAGAAGCAACATAAAAAATGATCAACCAAAAGCCAAACTAAGTAGGAGTTAAAAAGGCTGGTGGGTTAAGATTGATGTCCTAAGAAGAGTAGCCAGTAAAGGATGTAGTAAGAGAGCACCAAAGTGAAGCATTGAGGCAAGCTTCATCTGAACTAGAGCAGAACTTCTTCTCAAAGATTATCAAATTTCTTTCCAACCACAAGCTTGATACAAGGGATTTCACGGCATCAATCCAAATTAGCCGTGGCCTCACTGTAAAGGAAAAACCCTCAAGCAATTGAAGTAAATTTTTTTTAATATTGGAGTCAAAAAACCACGGTAACCTGAAGAAATTAAGGAGATTGCACCGTCACTATTGATAGTAAGGACAAGCAAAAGGAACATGGTTGAAGCTTTCCACACTTAATCAACAGAGGAAACAGATTGAGGGCTGAAGGCACGAATTAGCTAATTTTTTCTGAAGAATCAACTGTTTTGAGGCTACTGTTCAATAAAATTCAAGATAAAATGGAAACTCGCAAAGGGACTTCCTGATTGCCATAACGCCAAGTAAATCCCCTTCGATAAAGGAGAAAAAGACCTTAATTCGCATGAGAGGGATTTCACCGAGAATGAACATGAGGCCTCCAAACTCCAAAATCTAGAATCAAACCCATCACTTACCATAGCCCCGGAGAGAACTTCCATAAGAGCAGCAAAATCCACAATTTCAAGATGTCTGTGGCAAAACTCACTTACTGCCACGTTTAGCAAGATGACTTTGTACCCATGGGAGGCAATGAGTTGTTTTCGAAACTCTTATTTCTGGATTAGGTGTGAGAAGAACATGTTTCCTATTGAGATTTCAAGTAAAATTCAGAAGATTTAGGTCCCATTTAACCATTTCGTTTTTCGTTTTTGGTTTTTGAAAATTAAGCCCATTCCCTCTCAATTTCTTACCATGATTTGCATCTTTCTTAAATATAAGAGTTGAATTCTTAGCCCAATTCTAAAAACAAAAACTACTTTTTAAAACCTACTTTTTTTTGTTTTGAAAATTTAGCTTGGTTTTTGAAACACTGGTAAAAGTAAATAATAAAGGAATAAATTTAGAGATGAAAGGAGTATTTACAAGCTTAATTTTCAAAAACAAAAAACCAAAAACCAAAAACCAAATAGTTATCAAACGAGACCTTACCTTTCAATCTCTTATTTCCGCTGGTATGAACTATCCTTAGTTGAGATGTTACAAGATCCGGTTCATGTGTTCTCCAAAAAAGATCAATACAACTTTAGATTCATTCGTTTGGCTAAGTTTAAATTGTTCAGTTTGAATGGGTTATTTGGCCTCTACTCATGGTAAGAAAAGTCGCATGTTCCAACTGGTTTCTTGAAGACAGGTTGGATAGTTTTCTAGGAGACGATTACAGATTTTTTGGGCAAAGCGGAATCATGTTTGATGTCCTCCCCTCGGTTTAGAGTTGGTGAGTCTTTAGCTCCAACTTTCCTAGATGATTTGAAGGTGTCCACTATTCTTGGAAGGATATTCGTCTCCTTTTGGAAGATTATTTTCAGTTTGAAGTTCTAATCAATCCTTTCATAGCTGATAAGGCATTGATAAAACTCGAAGATAGTTTTGCTGATATGGACTTCAATAGAAAATGGAGGGACATTGGTTCCTTACATTTAGTATAAAATTGGTCAAACAATGTACATTCTCATCTGACGTTTATTGTGAACTATGGAGGTCGTTGGACATGTCCTGCATTTGAAGCCATCGAAGAAAACCTTGGGGTTTGGTTAGTATTTCTTCTCAACACTGAATTTCTTGGATTGCTCTAAAGCCTGTATAGAAGTTAAAAGAAATTTGTGTGGATTTCTCCCCGCTGAAATTGAAGTTAAAGATCAGTCTAATGGTAATGGTAATTTCACCTTAGCTTAGGTGATATTTCTCTGCTAGGTCCTCAAAATATCCTTCAAGGTGACTTATTTTTCAAAGATTTTTCAAATTCTTTGGATATTGCAAGATTGATTGAAGTTAAGCAAGATGAAGATGTGTATGAGGTATCTGATTTTATTGAAGATGGTGTTCCCATACAATCAGACAAGGATACTAATTTTGTTTCAGCTCTGAATGAGGCAGATCCAGTACCCATCGAGAGTCTTAATTGTTCTTTGGAAATCTCTGTTCACACTCCATTGACTGTTGACTTAAAGGGAAGTAAAGAGAAGATTGAAAGATCTTCTGTTCAATTCAGATGCTCTGAAGGAATCTTGTACATGTCTCCTAATAGAAGATTCACAGCCAGTTCACAATCTACATCCTTTTTCTCCTGGTTTGAATTTCAGCCAATCAGTCATTAATATCCCAAAACAAATATTTCTTTTGTTAAATAAGTTTATAGTCATCCACCTCCTAAAGACAATCTTCTAGTAACGATTCTGATGGAGATTTAGCTGTTAGTGTAAGCAGCGAAGATATTATGGACTCTTAAGCAGAAGATAATTTTGTTAAGGAGAATTCAGAGGTTTCCTTTCCAAACGATTTGACACCTTGTTTCAAAATGGTGAAAATGTTCAAGCAAAAAAGTCACCCATAATTCCTGTCAAATTCTTTGCTTTGACTGAAAAATGTGGTTTGCAAATGATGTCAATTTCACCTCATTCTCCTTCCGTTAAAGTGTAGCTTGTGGCTTGGTCCAGGAACTAAACTATTATTGTGGAATTCTCGTGGTTTTTCGACTAAGCCTTACCATTTTGCCCTTAAGAAGTTGTGTTTTTCTTAGTAGTTGCAAGCTTGGAAGCAACAGTTTAAAAGTTGGTTTGATCTTCTCTTTTGTCTTAAAGAACTTCCTTCCTCGTCTGCTCAATGGTCTTCAATTGGCTTTGGCTTTAAAGTTTATGTGTTCTTTAGCTTTGGTTTCTTTTCTGGAACTGATTTGGTAGGTTTTAAGTGTTTGCTTTTTGATGTATTCTATTCTTTGTATATCAATAGTATTGTTTTCTTTTGTTTTTCTCAGTTTCTCTCCTCTTAAAGGCTAATGTAATTTTTAGCATTAGTCTCATTTCATTTTATAAAAAGTTTTGTTTCCTTTTCCACATATAAATATATATATTGTATTATAATTTATAACTGCATGGAAATAACAGAAAGGACACTAATGCCAACCTTCAATATATGGTTCTCCCCAAAAAAATCTTCACGGGAAAACTTAGAAAAACCTAGTTGTTGAAAACCATCACAAATTAGAATGTAGGTCTAAAATTAAATTATAGAACTTTTAGACAATATAGGACCAACTCCACTCAGTATTTCTGGAAAGAAACTCTTCCTAGAAATTGCCACAGCTTACTTGAATCTAGTCATCGCAGCCATGTGCTTTGAATGAGTTTCATCTTCTGACTATTTAATGACTCACACACCTGAGATTCTAAGAGTCGGCAAGAGATAAAATCAATTAATGTTTGTACAGATTAGTGTAAGTTCTAGGCACAAAGACCTATGGCTCAAGCTTACAAGCTGAATCCTCGGTTAAAGTTGAAAACATCACCTACCAGACTCATACTTCATTGCATGGGGGAAAAGAAAATAGAGTAAAGATGAAAAACCTTTTCTACCCTCAGGACACTTTAAATAAGCATAAAATCGGCACTATAAATTTGAGTTATTTTCCTCACCATTTAGGAATCATAAATAAATTCATTTGGATGATAGGCATCATATCAGTTGACCATATTACCCAGGGAAAATAAACCAAAATGAACTCCTATTGAGCTCTTCAAATAAATTCTCACAATATTTGAACTGCCATCAGAAACATAGCCTATCCATCCCAACAAAGGGGAAGACAAACCTGCAGTCGCTTCTCTTTCTTTCTCTCATTCCGCTTAGCTGACTTGGTCTTTGATTTTACATCTGTTGGAGGATCATAACCAGGAGGTCCATCGTGGGATGACATCTCCTTTTTCCACTGTATTCCACAGAAACAAAATAAGCCCCATGAATGCCACAAAGATGACTTGTAGGGAACACTAACATAGGAATTAAACTTCTAGCAGAAAAATAATAGAATGAAGTTGCTGCCTTTCACTCAAATCATCAGTTTTCCAGAACATATAATAAATTTTTTCTTTTGTTTCCTTACTCAAGCGAGATATGATTAGAATTGTACAAGCTAATCTTCATCATTTTACAGGAGAAAAATTTTTGGCCCATAAAGATGTTGACAAGAGCATCCAAAAAAATTAATAAACCCAAAAAAGGTAGCCCGAATAGAGAAAAATGCTCTAATCAAGAAGAATGAGACCTAACAAGTATTCACAAAAAAAAAAAAAAAAAAAAAAGGAAATGATACGACGTCCTAAGAGAAACCTTAAACGTAATAAGGGACCATATGTCGTTAGAGTCCCTCTCAACTCCTCTAAAGGTTCTACTGTTTCTCTCCCACAAAGACCCCACAAAAAAGCACACCCTAAAGACTAAACTTAAGCAAAGAAAATCAATGATTTATAGAGCAACCTAGGCACTAAGCCCAATGAGGGTGCTTCGCTTCATTTCAACACATTGTTTGTATGTCAAATTGTGGATGATGCAAGGACTTCAATAAGTCCTGGATGATGTATAGGCCTCCTATCGAGGGTACCTGATCAACAAGAGGCAGCTCAAGAGATGTGATTATAGATATGAGTAATATTGAATCACAGGAGGCATGTACAATCATCATATTTCCTTTCCATAAAAAAATAAGAAATTTTCAGCATAAAAATGCTATATCCTTTATCAAATTCTTAAAAAGGGACTTATTACACCAGTATCAGCGATAGCTCAAATTTAAGTCAAACTCTACTTTCTCTAAGAGATCATAGGCTCAATTCCTCCAACCCACGTGTGAGGTAATATTTTCTTTAAAAAAGGGCTTCCACTTCCATTATCTCATTATTTTCACTGGACTTTTCCATCATGTACACACATTTTATTTTTCTATTGTGTGCTTCATCAAATGAAATGATCACTTAATGTTGTGGGCTATTGTATTTCACTCTGCTCCGTCCTTTGCTTTGTCCTTTACAACACACCGAAGGAAAATATAGTGATTTAGATAGTAGCCATGTCACATTAACACAAAAGCAACTCAAAGGATGATTTCATTTTCCTAGTACAAACAACATAATAAAGGGAAAGCAAACTGTATCTCAATATGAAAGGGAAAAGCAAAAGAAACACAACAAAGTGCAGTACAAAGAGATGGAAATAAGATAATACGCATGTGGCATACATACCAGCGCCCCTTTAGACTGGTAAATGGCAACTTCTTCCTGCGGAACATAGCCAGCCCTAATCCGAATGGGTTTTCGAAGAGTACCATCAGGCCGCCTCGTTGGTGCTAGAATCCTTTCTCCTTCTTTTAGGGTTTTACTTAGCTCCGTCATTTGCTTCACCAGATCTTCTCCTCCTCCATCACTGCTCCCCATCATCTAGAAGGCAATTAACTGCTATATCACCAAAATTCAATTTCAGATTCAAAAGATTTCTTCAGCCATATGATGTCGATTACTCCAAACTGGAGCAAGTGGTGTCCAACGGTGAAAAAATTATAATATTCAAGGCAAATGACTCATTAAAGCAAAAAAACAAAAAAAACAAACAAACATTAAACCAAAAACTTTATAAAAAGGGCATGCTTCCCAAATCCTAAGAAGTTATTTTCCCTTATTTTTAGGAATGCAATTCTTTTTTACCCCTGGGTTAAAAATTCTTCCTTTTACTTACTCAACATTTAGCCATTTTTCCATTTAGGGATTCATTTCACTTTTACTCTCTTTGCAAAGTCTCCATTATTCCTTCTCTTAGTTGGTTACATTGTTCGATTCCAAACGTGAAGGTATGTTCTTTCTACAGCTTGCTCAATATCCAAAAATGCAATATTCCATAAACAAAAGCTTGGAGTCCAGATCGCAGCGCACATGGAGCTTGGAAAATCATAATTTCACAAGTAAATAGAGAAGGAAATTTAAAGGAAAGGAGAAGAAACAACGACCTTACTTGAATAGGATCTGTTCTATAGGTTGTACAACTGTGTCCTTGAGTTATAAGAAAAGAGAAGAAACGTCAAAGAAAAATATTTATAGCTTTGTGAACTCTCATAACACAAACAACTACACAATAGCTTTGTGAAGGTCTTAACTCCTACTTTTGAGAACTTGAGACTCCTTTACATCCCACCTACATAAACAATTATCTTCGTTTTCTCTATACTTTGTTAGTTGCCATAATAAGATGTAAGGCATCCAATTATTCATAAATCATACTTACAAGAGGAGGGGTAAGAAAGGAATTCCAAGTGGGGCAAACCATTAGTGGGACATGAAGTGTGGTTGGAGTATGGCTGGAATAGAGAAGGGGACCACAAGTTGGAATCAGATGGAGGTTCCGTTGAGGGGTTAAGAAGGGTTTAGGGGAACCAATGAAGGTTATGAAATGTTTTGTGAAGAAGAAGAACTTTCTTGGAGAGGAATGCTCAACCCTCTTGAATGAGCTGAGAAATCTATCCTTTAGTTGCTTATTATTTTTATCTCGTCGCTGATTGTTCTTTCTTTTAGTTGTAATAGAATATCGATCAGCTTATAAATATATAAGAGCAGAGGTTGTTGCTATGTTCTTTGCTGGAATTTGTGTGTTGGTTGGGATTTCCCGTTTGCAGGTAGAAGAATCCTAACATAAGACTGCAACTTTGTGTGAAAGTTCCTACAGTTTCCCAAGGTTCCATAGTATTTTGTATCTGGAATATTTGCAACTAAAAGATGCTTACTAAAATTACATCTACCTTAATAAAGTTCTTAAATTTTAAGTTGTTAATTACAGAACTGACAAAATATTACAGATACTATGAATTTTTGGACTTAGTTACAAAGCTTTGACACCAGCTCTACTTTACCATGAGTCCTCATCAAAATCATGGCTTTGGATGTGAAGGCAGGAGTCTTATCACTTTTAGTATTTTGTCTCATTCTTTGCAACAAACGTAGTCATCTTGGGCTATTGAACATATTTTCCCCTACTGAATACATTTGTATTGGGAGTTTCTTAGATCTATTAAAGGCCTTATGGAAGGTGAACCCATAACAATAACAATGTAGACATTTATATCACGATATCAACAAAAAGCATAGGCATTTTCTTCGAAACGAATAATTCACTAGAGGTCAAAAGGCTAAAGTCAAATGGGCCAAGGAAGGGGATTTCTACACTTCCTAACGATATCAACAAAAAGCATAAGCATTTTCTTCGAAAAGAATCATTTACTAGGGGTCAAAAGGCTAAAGTCAAATGGGCTAAGGAAGGGGATTGCTACACTTCCTCTTTCCATAGCATGACTAGTAGAAGAAGGAATAAGAATAGTATAGGCCCTTTGATTTTGGAGAAAGGGGAACACACTAGAAATGATATAAAGAGGTTGAGGAAGAGGTCCTATCGACTTTGTTCATTCTTTATAACCCGTGTGTCGGAACCAAACCGTTTATGAGCGACATTGATTGGTGTCCCATCTCATCTAGGCAGGATGAGGACCTGGTGGTCCATTTCACTTTGGAGGAAACTAGGAGGGTGGTTTTTGGTTGAGACAGGAATAAATCCCCAGGTTCGTATGACTTCTATATGGCCTTTTTCCAAGATAATTGAGATACAGTTAAGGGTGAGTTGGACAGTGTCTAAAAAGAGTTCTTTGAGAGAGGCATCTTGAATCGTTCGATGGTGAAAACTTTTGTGTGTCTTATCCCTAAAGAAGAAAATGTCAATAAGGTGAAGGAGTTCAGGCCTATTAGTCTCAAAACGAGTATCTATAAGATTTTGGCTAAGGTTCTTGCTAATCGCCTTAGGAAAGTGCTCCCTTCGACTTCTCCTTTAGCTGGGAGGCAAATTTTTGTCCAATCTCTTATAGCCCATGAAGCCATTGAGGACTATAGAGATAAAAAAAAAAGGAAGGCATAATCCTCAAACTCAATTTCAAGAAGGCTTATGATCATGTCGACTGGGATTTTTTGGACAAATTGTTGGAGAAGATAGGTTTTGGGTATAAATGGAGGATGTGGATTTACGGTTGTGTTAGGAACGTACTCTATTCTCATTAATGGAACCCCAAAGGGATCGATTCAGGCTTACAAAGACTAAAGACAAGGAGACCTCTGTCCCCCTTCTTGTTCTTAATTGTGGCGGATGTCTTAAGTCGACTTATCTTATGGGGAGTGGAAGGAAACATTGTTGAGCCTTTCAAAGTTGGTTCTAATGAGGTTGCGCTGTCTCATCTTCAGTTTGCTGACGACACGATGATGTTCTATTCTGGTAATGAGGATTCCTTCCTCACCTTTATGCACATGGTGGGGTTTTTTTAGGCGATGTCTAGGCTTCAAATTAACAAGAGTAAGTGCCAAATTTTGGGTATTAATTGTGATCAGGATAAGCTTCATAGATGGGTTAGTGTGGTCGATTGCGAGGTGGGTTCCTTTCCTACCAGTTACCTTTGCCATCCATTAGGGGGTAGCCTGAGAGTCGTGTCCTTCTGGGATTCCATTTCTAAGAAGATACGTAAAAGGTTAGCTTCTAGTCAGGTAGCTCTGTCTTTTTCCTTTGGTTTTCATCGTCATTTATCCAATAGGGAGACTGCGGAGATTTTTTCCCTTCTTTCTTTGCTGGATGAATGTGTTTTTAGGGAGGGGAGGAGGGAAGTTCATGTCTAGAAGCCCAATTCTTCTAATGGCTTCTCTTGTAAGTCTTTCTTCATATTGCTTTTGGATCCCTCTCCTAGTGAGTCGGTCTTTGATGTGGTTTGGATGACAAAGATATAAAGAAAATCAAGTTCTTTACCTAGCAAGTCTTGTTAGGTCGAGTGAACATCTTGGATAGGCTTACTAGGAAGATGGCCTCGTTAAAAGGCCCTTTCTGTTGTATTCTCTGTCGGAAGGCAGGGGAAGACTTTGTTCACCTACTTTGGTATGCGAGTTCCATGTGGATATGCTTCTTGCAGGAGTTTGATATTCAAATTGCCAGCCAGAGGGACAATCGTGCGATGATAGGGGAGTTCCTCCTTCATCCACCTTTTAGAGAGGACGGCCGGTTTTTGGGGTTTTCCAGGGTGTGTGTTTTGTTGTGGGATATTTGAGGTGAGAGGTTTGGAGGACCTTAGTGAAATTTGGTCCTTAGTGAAGTTTCATGTTTTGCTCAATTTCAAAGCTTTTTTTTTTTTAATTATTCCCTAGGTAACATACTACTTAGTTGGAAGCCCTTTCGTGGGCTTGTTTTTTGGTATGCTCTTGTATTTTCTCAATGAAAGTAGTTGTTTCTATTAAAAAAAAAAAAAGAAAAAGATAAAAGCAACCATAGGCATGTTCAAACCTTCTATTCAATTTCTAGACCTTCATGACCTTCAACTCACTTCCCTTTTTCTGTAATAACACAAAGAAATCCAAATATATACACAC
Organism: Benincasa hispida; assembly: GCF_027475165.1. Classification (NCBI taxonomy): domain Eukaryota; kingdom Viridiplantae; phylum Streptophyta; class Magnoliopsida; order Cucurbitales; family Cucurbitaceae; genus Benincasa; species Benincasa hispida. The sequence goes on from NC_143482.1 coordinate 37,698,972, forward strand.
ACACATATATCCTAATTCTGTACTAACATACCATCTTCGTAAAAAATTTGCCATAGTTTTTGCTAGGGACACTGGTGTACTGAGAATAAATGTGGGGGAGTTAGAATAAAAGTTAGTTAGTTAGTGAATAGTTAGTTACTTGTTAGTTAGTTGTTATTCAGCCTTACTTGTAATCAATTTTCCTATAAATAAAACACATCTCTCCCTCATTTGGGAGAGAATTGATATTGATTCAAAATTAGAGTTTTAGTTTACACCAGACACTATGCATAACCTAAAAAGATAAGATTTTTTCTGGATAAGAGATAATTTAATTGATGTACCTAAGAAAGATAAGATGCGATAAAGTGATAATCTAAAATAGCTAATATCTACTTGGCTAACAACAAACTTCAGTAAAGTAGACTATAAGTAGAAACAAGACCTAACAAAAATATGGAAACCCCCAAATGACCTTACCGAACAAAAAAATTGAAACTACATTTCTTTTTTAAAAAATAAAAAGTAAAAAGAATCAAGCCATTTAAAAAAAAAAAAATTTTAAAAAAGCCTCTCTCTCATTCTTCTAGATTTGATAAATCAAAAAAATAGAAAGCAAAACTGCAAAAGCTTAAGGATATATATGCAAAGAAAGAACACACATACATTCCTCAGTAGCGAGCCAAGGCTTCTTCCTATGGGTCTTCCCATTCAGCAATTCTGGAAAGTAAAGGGAACCATCATCAAAATTCAAATTAGAAATTTATGGGCGGAAAAATTATTTACGATATGAAAGGTAATGCTTGTTTTAGTGTTTAGATATCACTAATCAAAAGAAATATATAGGAAATGTATATTTGAAGATAGCTCAAAAATCATCTTTCATTATGACAAGTATAAGGGCTTGACTTTACACATAGATAACAAGTGAGATGACTTTGATTGTTTTCAACACCACATTCAAGAAAGCTTCATGAGCATGATAATCACATAGTACACACCCATAGAATATTTTAAATTTTCACTCCTACACTTTGAATATTTAAAGCTGAAATCAAACTATCCCTTGAACTTCAAATAACTGCAAGGTGATGGTGTAGAACAATTAAGGTTTTCAATGTTGCTACTCGTTACTTCATTTTATTCATAAAGCATCTAAAAACAAGTAAGAGAGAATTTATAGAATATTTTGCCATACAAAGTACAAAACGGTACTATCTATAATTGAAACATGAAAGAAGTTAATTACAAGCTTTGCAATTTGAGAAAAGTGAGCTCAAAAGCTATATTCTATATCAATTCAAACCAGTATCATACTACTTTGCTTCATCGAAAAAGCTCTTGAACCCTATCCTTTCTTGCTTGCTTACCAATTTTAATCAAACAACTAATAAAAATAGAATTTAAAAGGGGAAAACTCATACTTCAATTTCATACAACACTCAATTGTTCAAATCATCAGCTAGTTTGAAGCACTTATCTAATAAAGTGATTCTTCTTGTTACACTCTTGCTTTAGACTCTTATTCAACTCTACAATCCCTTTTTTCCAAAATATACATAAAAGGAATCAGTTTTATGTTGAACGATTAAATATTTGAGGACTTTTTACATATTTTGCAATGTTATGTCTCTCAACTAAGACTCATAACATTTAACCAAACTGGAAGTTTACGTTGATTCATTTTCTAAACTCTCTTAGATAACTCATCATTAAAGCTTACAAGCTTATTTGATTCAAAAGCGTTACAAAAAATTGCATTTTTGATTAAGAAATATGAGAGCTTTTGTGTGTCTAAAATCTAATCGTTAAGTATAGTTTAAGCGAAAGTTAATAAAAATCATGAATCTCAAACATAAGTACATCCAACATTTTGTTTGAAATATAAACATCTAACAGAATACAACAAACTTTATAGAATTAAACCTCAACATCAAATCTAACTCTGTATTCACAAAATCAAGAGAACCTTTTCCAAAAGCTCCATCTTTTGGTCTTTCTAGCTAAAATCATGACTAAGTTTAATTTCTCGTTGTTTTGTTTTACTTTCCAGCTCATAAAAAAACCTCCTACAGATAAAGCACCAAACAAAATTTCTCTATTTAAATAATCATAGAATAAAGAATTTAAATAAAAATGTTCAACCAATCAGTATAATCTCAAGAGAAGACCACATTCAAATAATATACAATTTCAAAACATATACTGAAAGGATATTCTAACAATCCATTTAAGCAACTATTAGAGGAAACAATTATTTACCAACCCAAAGATTGCAAGGGTTTATGAGGTACCCATACAAAGTTTATTTTCTTAAAAACAATATTTTTCCATTAATTCTTCCCATGTAACCAACAGTAATAAGAACATATACCTTAAACCCAATTGACCATGATTGATAACTGTATTTCAGCAATCAGTTTCAAAAACCCCTCTTCTTTGATACCTGCACAGTTCACCAAATTGCATGGGTCAAACTAACAACCTCATACCCTAAATTGAAGAAATCGTGAACAATGAAAATAACGAGAGAACTTTTTCCCCAATAATGATTAAATGAGTGGA
>NC_143482.1:37702015-37747911 GCF_027475165.1 Benincasa hispida
TATACACTACTTCTACCTCCAAACTTTTCATTTGTTATCTACTTTTCACCAATGATTTAAAAACCAAGCCAAATTTTGAGAACTAAGTAGCTTTCAAAAAATTGTTTTTGTTTTTGGAATTTGGCTAAGAATTCAACCATTGTATAATGCAAATCATTCTAAGAAATATGGATAAAATAGAGGTTTAATTCTAAAAAACATAAACAAAAAACTAAAGGTTATCAAACGGATTTTTAACAAATGAAGAAATTTGAAGGTGAAAATAGTGTATAGAAGCTCAATTTTTAAAAACAAAATGATTACCAAACGGAACCTAAGTAATCTCATATGATCTTAGTTTTTAACCAAAGAGAGTGGGACTCGAGACAGTTGAATAGAAGGCGAAGATTGGGCCAGAAAGAATAGTCGTCGATTGGAGAGGTCGTGAGCTGAGAGGAGTTCACACATATCAATCGAACCAAATAAGGCCTCTAGGTTTGAATCAAGTTTCAAAGATATATGAGAAGATAATGATGCAATAAAGATTTTAATCCTCATCAAAACTGTAAGAATATGTTTTTGGATTGGATAATTACAATGAACAACACTTTTAACACTAATATTTAAGTGTTTAGCAAGAATTGCAAACATAACTATTTTCTCAAATCTCCTTATTTATTTTTTTCCTATTATATATACATTTTTTTTCTTTCTATTATGTTGTTTTTGTTCCATCTTGCTTCTCATTCTTTATTAATATTAGAACTCTACTTCTGTCATTTTTTAATTTCATACAACATTCAACTGGTTTTTATTGACTTTTCTTTCTTTACAAGATCCTTTCCCCTCTCTATTTGTTGGGGTTTACCATTATAGGATTTTAGCACAACTCTTAACTTTTTAAATCAAAAGTCCATGTCTTAATATAAATTGAACTATGCTTGTGTTGGCTTCTATCATTGTACTAGATTTTCTCATAATTAAAAACCTAAGTCTATCAATGATAGACTATTATGATTAATAGAATTCAATCACTATGCACAAGTAACATATATTCCCATCTCTTCTATCACTGATAGATGTCAAACAAATATTTTTCCTTTTTCTTTTTCCATTTTCTCACTTTCTTCCTCCAATTTTGTTTTCTCTATCTCTAACATTGATAGCTCAACATAATATTCAAAGTAATTGAATCTTTAAAATTACATAATAAAAGTCTACAAGTAACCTTCTATATAAGTGATATTTCTATATGCTATGTAAAATCTATCATTGACTATCATTAATAACCTCCAAATTATCTAAGCCTATAAGTCATAGACCCTAATCATTAATAGATCTATTAATGATACTTCATATCATTTATAGAGTCTACCCGTGATAGAGTATCATTGATAGACTCTACTGTTGATACCAGTCTATCAATGATATTCTATAAGTGATAGATTTTATTATTAGTGATAAAAGTCTATCACGGGAATGAATCTATCAATTGATAGACTATATCGCTTATAGACTTCTATCACCCATGGATTGTATTATTGATAGACTGATAGACTATATCGCTTATTGACTCATATCACTCATAGACTCTATCATTGATAGACTGCAAGAGCTGGACTAATTGGACTATGGAAAAATTAAGAGAAAAGACTGTCAGACTAATTGAAAAGTTAAGAGAAAAGACTGCCAAAAGAAAAAGGAAGTGGGAAAAAAAAAAGTATTTATTTATATGTGCACTGAAAATAGCTGCATAAAGTTTATTTAAGAGTGATTACAATAAGTTGAAAGGTAACCTATGACTTCAAAGAGGTTGGCATTGCAAGGTTGACTGTAGTTCCCCCAGCTGAGTCTTTCCATTGTTGTGTCACTGTTTTGATCTGTGTGAAGAAGTTGACTCCAGCCTTGCCTGTTTCCATAGCAGAATCTCTTAATCCCAATAACCAAAACAAAGGTTTAACATTTAAATCCTATCTTGCCTCCGAACTTGTTCATTTACTCATTTATTTCTCTTTTTTTTTTTTTTTTTTAATATGTGTGTATCCAGACTAGCTTGCATGTGCCTCCAACTAATCTCACGAAACAACCCTCCTAACCTCTATAGTATTTGGGTGCCATAAAACTGGTAGGATATTGAATCCTAGGTTAAATTAAAAAAAAAAAATGTTATTAAACTTTGTCATTGTTTCAAAAACATTCCTATACTTTCAAAAATTGCAATATTAACGAAGGATAGATACGGATATGAGACATGGATACGATAGAACATGAGCATGGCAACACACCATTTTTAAAAAAAATTTAGGATACAAATACAACGACATATTTATTGAAACATACGTTTTTTAAAATTTATATCATTTTTAAACAAGAAGAAAATTCAAAGTCAATAAGTTTACTCACTTATATGCTTAAAGAATTAGTTTGATGTATTTTGCTCTTAAATTTTATTATTTTTGTCATATATGTGTCAACTTAGTTATATTACAAGTATTTGATGCATGTACACAAATGTTGGTCCTAGTACAATTAGCATTTTTAATACATCTATTGCTCTAACAAAAGTCCGATAAGTGTCCAACACGTGTCCAATATGGACATGCTATCTAAACTAAATTGTCTGTGCTTCTTATATATTACTCTACTTTCATAAATGTTTTAAAAATACTATTGGAATAGAAATTCTTCAGAACTTTGGATAAAAAATTGATATATGAAATTGTGTAGTAGTGACCTAAAATAAAAATTTAGATCACGATATCGGTTCAAGCTATTGCCACACAACTTTAGCATCGAGTTTTGTTTGAAATTCCAAAGGACTTTTATTCCAAAGTAGTTTTGAAATATTTATGAAAATTGAGAGGTAATATTGCAACTTTTGAAAGTATAGAGGTATTTTTGGAACAAATAGAAAAGTTTGAGGGTATTTGTTATAATTTAACATAAATCCTAGGAAGGTGGCCACCATGGATTGAACACATTTCCTCAAAGTCCTTTATCATAACAATGGCACTTGTTGACCACTAAACCAATCCAGGATGGTTCATTTTACATTTATTTCATTTTTTATTATTCTTTCACTTATTCTATTTTAATCTTCGACTTTCGTATTGAGCATGAAAGTGAATGACTTAATGATAAAGGAAGAAAATAAATATCTAGGAAAGTGAAGAGTGTTTCATGGACTAAAGAAGAATAAAGGCAAAAGATCAGGAACTGAAATAAGTTTAAATCAAAAGCTTACCATAAAAATTGAGATCCCCAGCAAAAGATGCCTTGGAGCCGGTGAACGAGAAGAAGGGCAACGGAACTGGAATCGGAACGTTGATCCCAACCTAAAGATTCAAAAGTAATTTTGAGATGTACTTCATTTATACATAAATTAGAGATTACCAAGAACTTGCAAATACTATTGGCTTCTAATCCTTAAAACGGAAGGGAAGTTTTAAGATTATATAATTTACATGACACACGAAGGCAAAGAGTTTAACCTACATACATCCTTTCCGGATATAATTCTTTTTCATTCTTCATGAACATGACTAACATGCAAATCTATCTTTAGAAAAAGAGTATTTTCTTGTTCTCCAAGAACGCATGACAAGGGCTGAAATGTTTGAAGATACCCTCCAAAGTAATGGGCTTGAAGCTCTAGATAAAAACTTAACTCAAAACTCACTTTATTTCTTTGAGGATTGGAAAAAGCCTCTTCGAAGATTAGTGAGGGGTTGGCTAGGAGCATAATTTAAGGAATTTGGCCTTCATACCGATTACATGTGTGTGCACGTGAGTGTACATATATAAATAGGTACAAGACGCATTTTCTTTCCCACGATGCGTGTTACTGTTACCTGTCCAGCTTCAATATCTGTTTGAAACTTCCTCGCCGCTATCCCAGATGTGGTGAATATGGAAGCTCCATTGCCATACCTGTACAAACATATTTCATGAAGATTGTAAGACAATGGAGAAAGGAGTAGTTGCTATGACAATAAAAGGAATAATAAACAATCAGTACCTATTTCCGTTAACGATGCTAATGGCCTCCTCTAAACTTTCAGCCTGATGGAACAATAAAGAATGATATGTAACAATATTTTTTTTGAACAGATCGAAGAATCAGACAGATAATATATGACAAGCATACCTGCATGCAAAGCAGAACTGGGCCAAATATTTCTTCCTGGAAAGGGTAAGACATAAGTTTTCCAAGTTTAGTCCGACGTTCAGGATTATTATACATGTTTCACTCAGAATAAGATAAAAGAAATACCTTGTAGCACTCCATGTCCGGCGTCACATCTGTTAAGATAGTAGGTCCAATAAAATTTCCATACTCGTATCCAGGGACCTACATTACAATCATGCATGACGATCAACATGATGCAGATACTGATATAACATTGAGTCTGTTATAACACCACTTCGGAAGGGGATTAGAACTCATCGGAAAATCCACAGAAAAAAACCCCATTTTTCTTCTTTCAGCAATCTGAATTGTGTCAAAGACAGACAATATGCTTAGGGAACATTCATTTACATTGTTGTGAACTTTTTATTCTTTGCAGTGTTACCTCCCAAGGGATATTAGCCCAGAGAATCTTCTTTGTTTCACAATGTTTCATTATGTTAACATAGCAGAGATTATAAATTTCCTTATAAACATACAAACAAACAGTTGAGAGAGAATAATGAGAGTGAAATTTCGTGAAGAAGTTATGAAACATAATGCGTATGTATAGGAACAATTGTAAGAGATAAGTATGTTTGGAGAAACTATTGAAAGATAATTCAACCGATTAATTGAGGTTAAATATATCCTTCAGTCCCTAATGTTGGGTGCATTTCAAGAGTTAGGAGAGGTTGGAAGCTCTATAGTTCTTCTCTTGGCTATTCCCTTGTTGATAAATAAATAGATTGAAGGCTTATCTTGTTAAGCCTTCAATTTTGGAAATACCATCTCTGCCTACTAAATCTCTTTATGCACTTGACTACATTTTGTATTACAACAAAATTCAATTACTCCTCAAGAAGATAGCATATGATGCCACTTGCAGGGAAAGACATTATTCATGACGAAACATGGAGCACAGATAAATTACACTAATCTATCAAATACCGGCAGGAAAAATGATGGTACTGCAATATGAAAAGTAACAAGATACCACTATATTTCTCCCATCTAGCAGTAGCCTGGCTCCACTATCGATGCCAGACTGAACCAATCTGTGAATCCTATCCTTTGCCTGTGAAGCAAGGAAATATTTTAACCATCGAATAGATACCACTGAGGGACGTTCCAGGGCATAATCAAATATGAAAAAGAGAAGTTTAAATTGTAGGGAAAAAAATTATGAGTACCTGCTTGCTAATTACTGGACCAAGATCTGCATCAGGTTCTGTTCCAGAGTTTACCTTCAGTGTTTTGGCACGTTCTACAAGTTTTTCCTCCCTGGAAAAAGTTTATAATTCTTTTCGTGATAAACAAAGTATTATGGCTGCAATCTAAAAATATTTTTCAGAACAGATGCAGTACAAATATACCCCAAAGTACAAAAACCATGTAATTGTTATGGTATCTGCAAATTTAAAAAAAAAAACAAAGAGGAATGAAAGTGTGTGCGCATTCAATTCCAGAAGATTGTACTCCATCCAAATTTTATTTTCACCATATGTTTCGATAAACATTTATTGAAATTCCAAATAGAACACAAATTTGATGATCCCAAACTGTCGAATCTCATAATGCTAAAGATTACTTTCTCCAGGCACTGGAATTAATAATTGGGAGAAGAGTATTAATATGAAGTTTCCAAAAAGAAAACTCTACATTTCAGGCTTTATAAGATCAACGTTTAATTGCCTCAGAATTTTCCTAACCATTAAAAAAGTCTAAGCAATCGCTTACAACTGAAAGAAGTAAACAACATTCAAGATACAAATTGCATTACATGAATTCAAAATAGTAAGATTCCAAATGAAAAAGAACTCTTTACCCATAAAAACATGAACATAAAAGCAATATAAATAGAGGGGTTGTATGCTAAAATAATTTGAAAATTCCAAAAATAGGAATAATACCACAATTTGGAGTCTCCAACAAAGACAACTGTACTAAGGGCCATGCATCTTTGTCCAGCAGCACCAAAACCAGCAGCAACCAAAGCATTCAAAGTAGCATCAGTGCTGGCATCGGGCAAGACAATTGCATGATTTTTTGCACCCATATTGGACTGAAACAATCACACAGTCACTCAAATAATTAGCAGTTTCAAAAACAAGCAAAGTTCTAAAAGTATCCTAAAATTTTAGCCTGGGTTTACTTGCCTGAACACGTTTTCCTTTAGCTGATCCCCTTGAATATATATGCATGCCCGCCTTTCACATTTAAGGAAAAAAAAGGTCAAATTACCTTGACAGACCAAACATGTCGCGATTTCTTGTGGAGTTGAGAGAATCGAACCTTGACCTCTTGGTCGAGGGTATATGCCTAAACGAGTGGAGTTATGCTCAAGTTGGCAATTTTTCTTATTCTTTTTTTTTTTTCCTTTTTCTTTATCTTTATCTTTTGTCTTCTTTTTTTTTTTTTTCCTTTTGTTTGAAAGAAACAAAGATTTCTCTTAGAAGTGAAAATAGCACAAGATAAAGGGAAAATCCAACGCGAAAAGTTATTAAAAAAACTGCTCCAATTGGCATTAGTCGAAAAGATGTCATTACAAAACAAAGTAAAAATTATACACTACACCAAGAATTTCAAAAATAAAAAAAGAAAATAAAAACACTAATAGTATCCAAAAGCTCATCTCTGGTTTGTGCTCAACAATTCTATATTTTTTCCAAAGAGAACTTCCCATGGGACAAGAAAGACAATCAATAAACGCAATTGCTCAACACAGTCCAAAACTAAATTTAATATTGCAACCAATCCAGCTAGAACCACAAAGCTAAACTTAAAGCACTTTGTACCAATGGCAGAAGGTAAAGAACAGTGAGGTTCTACTGCAGTAGGATGTTCATCAAATAAATAACTTGTAAAACTCCAGTCGCCACATGAAGAAATATCCAAATTAATAATTCGGGGTTCTCTAAACAGAAAGTGGAAAGGACCTACTGTCCTATAATAGAATCTTAGCAGTAAGAACCACTTGTAGAAATGAATCTAGAATGTATTGAAATTGCCAACTCCGTGAAGAATAAATTCTTTCAGTTAAGATAACTTACAATGTTTGAACCGACAAATGATATTGCTTTTATATCTTCATCATCACAAATGGCATTAACAACATCCTGAAGAAAAATTACAACAATTAAAATAACATTTTGTTGAAGCTGCAATCAAATCAACTGATAGCCAACACATTTAAGATAGCAGTTGAGGCTGCAATCAAATCAACTGACAGCCAAAACATTCAAGATAGCAGTTGAATCTAATGGGTATGGTTCCAGCATCTAATAATTGAGTTCTAGGCTTGCAAGCACTTTAGAATACCATGTGACAAAATAATAATGCTAAAAATAATAGCAGTACCAATCAATATTTTCCTTCATTGCACTTGCAAATCTAGGATTCATTAGTAGATAGATCAATCAAGGAGTCAATATTATCCATGCCACCCAACAATCCAAAAAGAAGATAGATTAATAACTCACATTAGTACCATGAACCACATTTAGGACACCATCAGGCAATCCAGCCTCCATTGCTAACTCTGCAAGGATTATAGAAGCCCCTGAAAAAGCAGGAAAGTTTGAAGATCACTGATATGACGGGAATATTTTACATCTTTCAAATATAAAAAAATCATAGAAATGGGGATGATCTCCACCATGATATACGTCAATTAACTTGCAAATATATATTTAAAGCTAAAGGCAGCTATTCACTATTCAGTCGTTGAAAGTGTGTGTCCCCAAGCCAAACATAAATCTCCATAAGAGATCCCTACTAGGTCAAAGCCAGGATATCTAATATTCTTTAAATTAAATATATATACACATATATATCTGTCTATCTATATATGTGTATATATATTTAATTTAATACGAAAAATAATAAGGGTTTAGGATATATATATATATATATATATATATATATAGTCTATCTATATATGTGTATATATATTTAATTTAAAGAATATTAGAAAGGGAAAGAAACCAAGTTCATATAAAGACATTTGGGGAATAATTAAAAAACAATGGTCACCTGGATCTTTTTCTGAAGGCTTCAAAACAAAGGTATTCCCACATGTAACAGCAATTGGGAACATCTGCAGTGGATTATCCAAGGGAAGTGTCAGTCTAATATCATAAGAAAAAGTAAAGGTTACTGGAGGAATAACATCAGCAAGGAATGAAGAAAATAGTTCTAAAATTATTTTTGGGGGATAAAAATCTTTCATAGCAGAGCAAGTTTTTAGACCACAAATGAAGTAGATAATGGCATGCCTTTGAGAAAACAAACTAATTCTCTACTGCTGAAATTATGACCACTGGAATGACAGTGAAAGATAACAGGCTAACCCATAGGGGGATCATGGCTGGAAAGTTGAACGGACAAATCCCAGCACAAACACCAAGAGGCTCTCTGATGCTGTAGGTATCAATTCCATGTGACACATTAGAGACATACTCCCCCATTTGCAGAGATGCCATTCCACATGCATGTTCCACAACCTCTACATAATATATGCCATTTCAATTTGCTCTTAAACATCTCAGGTCATACGACAAAATGAATTTTCCATCACATAAACACAAGCATAGACAGGGAGAGGAAGGAACTAAAGGATTATAACCTAGCCCACGGAATACATCTCCATGTGCATCCTTTAACGTTTTTCCTTGTTCTGTGGTAATATTTAGAGCAAGTTTGTCCTGAAAAGACAGGAAAAATCCTTTTTTTATAGTGAATTTAGAATATTCCTTTAAATGAAACATAAATAAATAAAGTCCTACAAACATACTATATCTCGCCTAATAAGTTCTTGAAGCTTGAACATAATTCGTTGACGAGTTGTAACTGGAGTATTACGCCATGCAGGAAAAGCCTGCTTTGCTGCAGACACTGCAGCTTTAAATTCATCATTTGTGGTCAATGGAACTTGAGAAACAACTTCTTGTGTTGCCTAATAACAGAAAGCACATTTCCTTACCCATATCAAAAGGAACTTAACTTTCTCAAATATGAAATAGAAAAGAGAACATAAAAATGAGGTGGTAACTCACTGGGTTTATGACATCTATGAATGCTGAGGATCGAGAATCAACAAAAGTCCCTCCTATGAGATTTGGAACCCTCTGGTACAAAACAAAAGGATAAAAGAGATGAAATCAACGAGAGAAATACAACATATGATAGAGATAAATGTTATTAACAAAATGCCACAATTGACAATTCTGAATCAGTTTTAGTTGATAAAACAAATAAAGGGAGAAATTTCATCAACAGACAGTTGAAGATTATAAATGAAGAAAGGCTTGCGTAGATAAAGTATACATCAGTCTTCCATAACAATGTTAGATGAAACAAGTATGCACTGACATTATACATGATATTTTAGTCATGAATTGAAAGGCAAACTACACTGGTGATTAAGCTAAAGAAAACGTACAGGTGCGTTTCCCTTTTCTTCCAACCTACAGCGTAATTCCTAAACTTTGAGGGAGTGTTTGGGGGCAATCCTAAACTTTAGGTGGTGTTGGGGGTAAGAGTGAAATAGTGAGGACTAAGGAGTTATGAAATCTAAGAAACTGTGAATTATTGGGACTCACAATGTAAGGAGTTAATAAGATAGAAAAGTGATTTTTTTAGTAGTGGGACCCACAAACTCCTTGGACGAAACAAGGAATGGAGTTATCAACTCCTACTTCACAACTCCTTGGCCAAACAGGCAAAGAGTGTAGTTGTGAAGTCTGTGAACTGTGGACTCCAGAGTCCACAGTGTAATAAATTAATATGACATAAAATTGACTTTTTTTTAGTTGAGTCACGAACCCCTCAGGCCAAACAAAGAACGAAGAGTGGAGTTTACAACTTCACTTTCTCCATCCTTGGTGGGGCCAAACACCGCCAAGTTAAGAAGACGATTCCAAACTATTCCGTCTCAATACAAGAAATTAAATCAACGAAGGCCATTCTCTTAAATAAATAATTACAAACGAAAAAATTAAGCAAAGTTGGGGACAGTAGAAAGCAAAGCATAAATTGGACTGTCCACGTTCTGTCCTACCATTTTCTCATAAACCAAAAACCGCAAGCAGAGTTGCTCATTCAAACCACAAGCTCAATAAATCACCAAGCTCTAATCAAAGAAAAGAAGATAAAAAATTAATGCAACGCGCTTAGCATCCAAAGTTGCTAGCCTCTCGAGCGCTCAACCATCAAAAGAAGAAGATTAGCTGATAAAAGAAATTAAGTCCCCAAACAAACAGCCGCTTCCTTACCGGCGGATTAGGCTTGGAAGACGGTTCAGCAAAGGTGGAGAAACGAGAATTTCCAAGAGCAAAGATCTGAGGTCTCAGAAGACTCAATTTTTTCACTGCAACATGATCACAAACATAGTCAAGAAGCAACTTCCATTAACCAATTCAAAAATAAGAAACAAATTTCTTCACAATCAAAGAATTTTACCTCGCCAAATCGAAGACTGCAACATTTTTCTCCGGCGCCGATTGAAGATGAAGATGATCACACTCTCACACGAGCGGTATCGAGAGATTTTGACTGTTTACAAGCAAAAGCTGGAGCTGGACAATGTTTTGGTTAACACGAGCGGTGGGTCCTCTTTGATTTTGGACGGTTGGATTGTTTTGATCTGGTTGATGTAAGATTGGAGAGGATCTAACGGTCGATATTTTATGTTAGTGTTTCTGTTGGATAAATAATAAAGTAGCGTGCATTATTGTCTAGCGGCGGTTTTGCTGATTTAGATTTGGATTTGGCCACCAAAATAAATTAATAAAAATTTAATGTTGGGTTGGATAAATAAATTAATTTCGCAACCGATTTGGTTTATTAAATTAACGCTGGTTTTCCTTCTATAATGGTTTTCATTCTTTCTTAACAAATATGTGAATTTTCCGTTAAATTTAAAAAACAGAAACAATTTTTTAAAAATTAATTTCTTTACGCATGATTTGGTAATTATTTTATTCCGATTAACAATTTCGGTTTTTTATTTTTTATTTTTGAAAATTAAGTTTATAGATACTACTTCTACCTTTAAATTTATATTTTGTTATCTACTTTTTTCTCAATGATTTAAAAAATCAAACCAAATTTTGAAAACTAAAAAAAATAGTTTTAAAAAACTTGTTTTTTTTTTCTTTTTTGAAATTTGGCTAAGAATTCAACTATTGTATTTAAGAAATATGTAAATCATTGTAAGAAATTGAAAAGAAATAGACTTACTTTCAAAAACCAAAAACAAAAAACGAAATGGTTACTAGACAGAGTTTTTATGTTTTGGTTTTTGAAAATTAAGCTTATTTCTTCACACTTTTCTTACCATGGTTTTTTTTAATACAAGAGTTAAATTCTTAGTCAAACTAAAAAAAAAAAATAGTTTTCAAACTTTGGTTTGGTTTCTTAAAGCATGGGTAAAAAATAGATAAGAAAGCAAGAAATTTAGGGGTCATAGGGGTGTTTGTAGGTTTAATTTTCAAAAAACTAAAAATTAAAAACCAAATGGTTACCAACGGAGCATTAGTTCTTTTATTTTTGAAAATTTAATCTATTTTCTCTCAATTTCTTACAATAATTTATGGCTTCTTTAAGTAAAATAGTTGAAATATTAGCCAAATTTCCCCAAAAAAAAAAAAAGTTTTTTAAAAACTACTTTTACCTTGTTTGACAACTATTTGGTTTTTTATTTTTGGAAATTAAGCCTATAAGCACTTCTTCCATCTCTAAATTTCTTGCTTTGTTAACTTTTTTTTACCTATATTTTAGAAAAAAAACCACATTTAAAAAAAATAATTTTTTAAAAAAATAGTTTTTCCTTTTGAAAATTGCTTAAGAATTCAGCTCTTATACTTAAGAAATATGCAAATTATGGTAAGAAATAGAGAAAAAAGAAAAGGTTAATTTTCAAAAACTAAAAGCAAAAAATGAAATTGTCATCAAATGAATCTTAGTTTTCAAATTTTGGTCTAGTTTTGAAAACATTAGTAAAAAGTAGAAAACAAACAAGAAATTTAAAGATAAAAGGGGGCGTTTATAGGCTTAATTTTCAAAAACAAAAAACTAAAAATCAAGGCCCTTTGGTAAACCACTTTGTTTTTTTAAATTTAAGTCTATTTTCTCTCAAATTTCTTTAAATGAATTGCATCTTACTTTAAGTACAAAAGTTCTAATCTTAACCAATTCTAAAATTGAAAACGAGTTTTCAAAACTCTTTTTTTCAATTTTTTGCTTAGTTTTTTTTAAAACATTGGTAACAAATAGATAAAAAAAACAAGAATTTTAGAGGTGAAATAAGTGTTATAGACTTAACTTTTAAAAACTAAAAATAAAATATTAAATGGTAACCAAACGATGCCTTCATTTTCAAAACTTGGTTTGATTTTTTAAAAATACTTATAAAAAAATATATCATTATAACTCTAAGGTACAAGTATTATTTATAAGTTCAATTTTAAAAAATTAATGATTATTAAATCGAGTCTATTTAATTTTTTATTTTTTAAAATTAAGATCTTATAAAAACTACTTTCACCATTGATTTCTTTGTTTTAATGTCTATTTGTTAGAAGTCTTGTTATAGTTTTAAAAAAAATGTTCGTATTTTTAGAAAAGAAAGATAAAAACCATTGAACAAAGAAAAAGAAACAAGCAAAAAAAAAAAAATTAAAATAAAAAACAAAAGAGGGAACCTAAATTAATATATTATTTTCAAGGCAAAAGAGAATCTCTTACAAGGAGAGTTGGGTGAGTGCCTATGAGGACATGACTCAGCATTATTCATTATGCAAGGAAACAATATGAGTGCTTATCACTTGGATTGTATATGGGGTTATTCATGTCTTTATATTAACTAAACTTCTAAATATATGTAAGCGAATCAATTTAAACATTTCATTTTGATTATCTTTAAAAATTATTCATACATCAGTCACGATTCTCTAAAGTAATTCTAACGAATAGTCAAAATTACTTCACTTATAAAAATATAAAGACTTAATTGATATAATATAAGTCTCGTGTGATGTTTTCCTAAATGGAGAGTTTAAATTAATACACCTACAAAATTTTAGGGTTTTCATTAATACAATTATTGGTTTAAGATTTTAGGGCTCGTTTACCTACCGGTTTGGGATTTAGGGTGCAATCATAATTGGATTAGGCAAAAGGAATGAGCTGGAACGGTAATTAGATAACTTTGATGATGTGTTACTAACATATATTGAGAATGTGTTGAATCGTAATAGAAAACTCATTGATTTTGTTTACTCCTATCAAGAATGAGAATGAAATATGTATGATTACCATAAAGTTAAACCTTTTAAATTTATAGTCAATTTTGAATGAGCTAAAAAATTAAAATGTCCTTATTTTTATTTATTTATTCAAATCTTTGTATCCAAATAATTTTTAATACCTAAACTTTTTAAATGTAAAATTAGAAGAAAAAAAATGATAATTATTTGTACTGAAATTTCAATTTCTTGTAGATTTTATCAAATATAAATAAAAATATAGTTGAGAATCTATTTTATTGAAAAATAAAATCTACCAATATAAAAGTGATTTAATTAAAATAATATTAAACAAAATGAAAAAAAGTTTCTCTACAGGTCGTGTTCTACTACACAAATTTCACCCAAACAATTGTCAAGAGTGCGAGATAACTTGTAATATATATATATATATATATATAGTTCTTTAAGTACAATATATACTAAACTAAAATTAGAATATGTAATTGTAATATTTAAAATTTATGTAAATTAATCATTTTAATTATATTTTTGTCACGTGAAGAATTTAACTATTTAATTAAAAATTTTCTATATTAAGTCGGGGGGGGGAATTTTTCGTGGGTAATCCTCGCTTTGATTCCGGGGGATTTTTATAGAGATGGGGAATGAAATGGAGTAGAGGGACTGAGGACGGGGAAGCCATCCCATCCCCGCTCCTTAGACCTCTCTAAATACAATTTCTAGTCGCTAAGTGTGCCTTTAATTGATAGTGGTACAACTCTTAAAATTTAGAGGTATAAATTAATATTTTTCCATTAGTTTTTCATCTTTCTTTTTTTTCTCCTATTATTTCTATTTCTTCTCTTTAGCATTGAGCTTCTCTCGCTTTTCTCCTCCTCATCCGTGAGCTTTCTTCTCTCTTTCTTATTATCATCACTAGGACATGTTTTTGAGTGATTATGAAATTGTTAAAATCACTTTTTGTTATTTTTAAAATTCTTATAAAAAAATATGTTTTGAATCCTTCAAACTAATTTTGATGATATGAGAATTGCATTTAAATGTGTAGAATTTAATATTAAATTAATTTTAAGAGATTAAAGGTGTGTTTTTAGAGTAATTTTGACGATTATAAAATCATTCCCAAACATGCACTAAGTTTCTCTCTCTTGTCTCATTTTCATTTGTGAGCTTAAGTAGTATGAAGTACTAGGTGATTCTCCCTTCTTCTCCCTTAATATTTCTCTATCTCTTCTTTTTAATTTATTCTCAACTTTCAGTTTATTTTCTATCTCACTCTAGAATATCAAAATTAGATCGATCGAGATATAACTAGTCCGTTTATGTGGAGACATACGAGTAGGGGTATCTTATACAAAGAGTTTGTACAATACCAGACTGCAAAATGATTAATCTCTCTTTATAACACTGTTAATTGAAAAGATTAACATTTCATAGGACGACCATAGGTACTTGGCCTCAATCTTGAATGAGTTATGAACTCATGTCTATGAATCTGTATGAGTGAGAGTGACCAGATTCGTCGTCTTAATAAGCTTGAAATTTACTTCTTTAGGGTAAGTAGACGAATTGCTCCCTTAAGTGCTGACATTACATGGATAAAATGGTAATTTGACTCAATTGTAATTACGAGCAATTCGTGAAGGATCGACTCATTGTTGATTAATTATATCTATGAATACAAAAATATGGACACAGAAATATATGTATAGTGCGAAGAGTGCAACTATGAGTCTTTAGTGGGGTAACCTACCATAAATGAATGTTGATTAATTAATTAAAGAGTTTAATTTATTAATCTTATATTATTAAAGTTTCTAATCTGTAGGTCCGTAAGGTCACATTGCTAGCTCACTAAGGATAAAACAAGAATCAATTTAATTTGAATTAATTTGAATTAATCAAATTAAATAAGAGAAATAATTGTATAAGATTCAATCAAAATCAAAATAATGTATATAGATACATTATAATATAAAGTTACTTTTGAATAAGATTCAAACTTATACTTTATTATAGGAAAGAGATAAATATTTAAATAAAATCCAAATACTATTTATATGAATAAGATTCATATGCAACTATAAGCTAAATTTAATAGAATTATGATTTATATTAAGATTATAAGTTATATGGGAGGAAATACATTTGAATATAATTCAAACGTGACATTAATTAAATATATGATATCTAATTTATTTTTATTAATTAATTGGGTTAATTAATATTCATTTAATTTAATTTAATTTAATTAGATTTAATTTAATATTAAATTAAATATAAAAGTTAACTCTCCTATAGTTAACAAGAAAGTTAACGTGAGCTTGAAGAGAGTTATCTTCCTTCTCACATGTAGTTCACAAAAGATGTTATGTAACATTGGTAAATGAGAAGATGTAACAACTCAAAATTTGAGGAAAATTTTCAATTTAATTATCTTAAATTATTTAGGTGTTATTTTGCATTTTGAAGTTAAATTGAGTTATTGTAAACAAATATTTCAATTTAAAATTTTTGCTTCAGCGAAGGAATTTTGGAATTTAAGCTTTAAATTAGGGAGAATTCGAGATTGACTACAATTTTAATTTAATTTGAAAAATTGAATTAAAATTGTGAGATCTGGATTTTATTTTTTATAATTTAGAGGAGATAATTAAAATTAAATTAAATTGTTGGGATAATGGATTTGAAATTATTTTTCCAACAGAATTATGAATTTAAAATAAAAAATGATTTGGATTTTTGGAATTGGAAAAGGAGAAGGAAAGGAGTATATATATATATATATAGTTTGGAATTAAGTTAAAGGGTTAAAAAAAAAAACAGAAATTCCCTCCTTTCTCTCTCTTCACGACCGCAAAACAAACAATTTTTCTATGTTTGAAAATTTTCCTTTTTAATACCTAATTTTTTTTAAATGTAAAATTAAAAGAAAATGGTAATTATTCGGTTGAAATTTCAACTTCTTGTAGATTTTATTTTTCAAATATAAATAAAAAGATTTTTAGTTGAGAATCTATTTTGTTGAAAACTAAAATCTACCCATATAAAAGTGATTTATTTAAAATAATCTTAAACAAAATGAAAAAATAAAAAAAATAAAAACTCTCACTACATGTTAATTAAGCCTCCCTACAAGTTGTGTTCTACTATATAGAGTGAGAGTCAACCTTTTTAGCTAGACAACGAGAGCAAAAGTTGGAGTGAGAGCGAGATTCAGTAGGGAGTGAGAGCAAGAATGACCATGTTTTCACGATATAGTAAATAGTGTAATGTGAAAAAAAAATGGTGTGAATTGTAATCTTGTAAAGTAATAAGAATACAATCTTTGGGAGTAGAGTGTTCGTGCATTGAGTTGGGTTAGGTTATAAAAACACTTTTTAGACTTAATTCAATTATTCGGATTGTGATTTTTTCAATCGAAATAACCTTTATTAAACAATGTACCAAACCCAATCCATGATAAAATATTTGGATTGAGTTAGTTTGGGTTACTTGTAAATTTTTGTTGTAAAAATAATTAAAATGTTTGTATGAAAAATTTTATTTAATTACTTTCATATATTAAATTAAAATTAGCAACTCAATTTGAATTTGTATTAAAGTGCAAAAAAATTATTTTAAGGAGTTGGAGAAAAAATTATCTAAAAGAATCATGATATTAAATCAAATTAAAATCAATATATATAGTATTGTAAGTAAAAAAATTAATTTTTAAATTTAATAATAAATTCGGTTGGTTTAAGTTGGATTGGGTTAGTTTATTTGAACTTATGGACCAATCCAATTCATAAAATTTTGTGCTAATAGAAAAAATAGCAAAATAAGAAGTTTCATTTCGAAAAATGAGAAAATGGTTTCAAAATTAGAAAAATATCAAAATGAGTTTCAGAATTATTAATACCAAAATACCCGATGACACTAACCAACTAATTCAAAAAATAAAGGCCTAAAATCCTAACAAACAAGATTGTATTTAAAAATTAGATATATCTTCTCTCGAAATTTTCAAAAAAAGTAAAAAAAACATATTTTAGTCTTTTTTTTTTTAAATATTCAGAATCCTTACAAATTTAAAGTTGCAAAAGGAAAATACAATATATGTAATTTTAGAAGTTTGAATAACACACTACCCATAACTAGAAATTAAAAAAAAAAAAAAAAGAAATCCTCTCTTTTCATTTAAAAATAGCAATATGAAATTAATATTTTTTAAAAACTAAAATATACATACTGTAACTTGTGATACATACTATATATATTTCGATCTACAGTTCAACATTAAAAAGACTTGAAATACTAGAAAACCCAAATTGAAAATCAAAGAAGATAAGAAAAAATAACCCAACAATTAATTGATTAGATTCCAACATTAAAAATAAAATGGTTAATTAATTAGATTCTAAAATGTTTAAAATGGCTAAAATTTTATTGGGATATAATTAATAGGTTTGGAAGTAAATCTGAAAAAGAAAATAGATATGATAGTAAATTAAATAAAGAAAATAATAAGATTTAAAATTTTTTGGATCAAAGGGATTTAGAAATTTTAAATTGGGAAGATAAACGCAGTTAATTGGATTTGGGGACTTGAATTGGAAGTAGAAGATAATTGAAGGAACGGTGAAGTTGACCGTCCCAATTTTACAATTTTTGCCGAATCACAATTTACATAAATATTATGCATTAAACAAGAAATTACAGCATGCTTTGAAAGAAGGAATTAGGGAAAAGAACAACTTACCCTCGAAGCCAAAAGGTGTTACGTAATTTCTTCTTTAGTCATGAACTCTCTATCTAAAAATCGATCTACAAAATTGAAATCCCAAATGACCACCACCACAAATGTATTCTCCTTAGGAATTGAAAAAAAAAAAATTCTTCTTTGTGTTCTTTGAAATTACCAGAAGGGTCTCTTCTCAGACACACTCTGTGAAGAAGACGAAGAAGGCATCAAAACTGGACTCCTCGTACCTTAGGGGAGTTGTAACTTCTCACTTTAATTCTAAAATTAAATTAAAATTAAAATAAATTTAATTTAATTAATAATAATTATGTATATAATAGCTATTAATAATATTATATATTTAATAACTAATTTATTGTATATATAACTATATGTTATATCAAATATAACACATAACCTATAGTTATTATATTGTATCAAATACAATATAGCCTATAGTTTTATTTCTCTAAAAAATACATGATATTTAATATAAATCATATTTATACTAAATTTAATTATATAAATCTCATCCATATAATTAATATTTGAATCACATTCAAATATTTAATTTCTCCCAAAATAAACTTTATATTATAATGTATCGAATATGTTATATTAATTATATCATATATAATTAATTTCCTCAATTAATTTGAACAATTCAAATTAATCCAAAATTAATTCTCAATAATCCTTGTTAAACTATAGAGGGGACCTCATGGACCTGTAGATTGAAGCAGTACTTGGATAATCAATTAACTCTTTAATTAAATTACCTAATATCCATTAAATACCGATCACTCCACTAAAGACCGACAACTACACTCTTCGCACTACAGATATATTTCTGTGTCCATTGGATATAAACAGTCAACAATGCGATGACCCTTTATAAATTGCTCGTAAGTGTTGGGCTAAAATTACCATTTTGCCCTTGTAGTTACATCTAACTCCTTAAATACTACTTATCCCTCTAATGAACAATAGTCATAGTCCAACTATGACCAAATCCCTCTCAGGCTAAGAGAGGGTGTGGCCACATTATTCAAGCTCCGGAATCAGCTCTTAAGAGAGCAATTTATCTATATATCCCAACATTAGGGAATGAGTGAATTCCGTCTTGTGTAACTATGTTCCCAGTTCCCCAATCAGACGAATCCCTAAAATGGTAGACATATTGAGATGACGATTTGGCCCACCTCATGCAAATCAAAGGACCACCTTTATAGGCAGGAGTTCATAACTCATTCAAGATTTAGGTCATATCACCTATGGTCATCCTGGTAAAATGTAAGTCACTATTATTAACGATGTTATATAATGAGACTAATCATTTTTGTGGTCCAATCTTATACAAACTGTTTGTATAGGATACCCTTATTCACATGTCTCCACATGAATGATCAGGATCAGATCATTTGTAGTACTTTACAACACTTGCAACATCTATAACTCGAACATATCCGTAGTATTACTAGGATAAGGTACCAAGCCTTATCCATCTACTACAAACTTTTTAGGTTATCATTTAAACATGATCCACTCGTATGTCTCTACATACATATTTAACTATATAAAATTGCCTAGGATCTTTGTTTATTAGATTGAGTGTATGCTCATAAAATAACAATCATTTTATTAATAACAATTTGTTTATACAGAGTTTACAAACTACGAGAATACAAGAGAGATTTAGGGCATCAATCCTAACAATCTTCCACTTGTCCTAAAGCTTAGAAAGCCAAATATACAATACAAATAAAGTAAAAAATACAATAAACTAGAGCATACACTATCCCTCAGTAACATCTTCCACTTTTCCTAGACAATATGTTGCATATCCCGTAGACTTAGACTTTCTAGATGACCCTCAAACACTTTAGCCATGAGAGCCTTTATAAACGGATCAACAACGTTGTGCTCTGAAGCAATCTTCATGACAATCATGTCACCTTGATGCATATTCTCCTGAATCAAGTGATATTTCTGCTCAATGTGTTTGCCTCTTGGATGACTCATATGTTCCTTTGAGTTTTATAAAAACCACCTCTATTTTTAGGGCAAAAAAATGCATGGATGAAGGGGAAACACCTATTTTGAGTTATGAAGCCTTTGTTCCAGTTTTTCTTCGCCTTTTCTTATATTTTCTTAGTTTTTTTTTGTTGTTTTCTTTCAATTGTAAGGCTCGGTGTTTATGAGCTTTGATTACTACTAAAGTATGCAAACATTGTTATTTTCATTTTCAAGGATTTGGAAGAACTCATTTTATAATTATGAGAGGATTGTGCTTAATATACAAATTTCTATCTCTTGATCATCTCTATCTCTTGCTTGAATTCTTTAGCATGTATGAATGATTAGGACTGACAAACCAACCGTTAAACATGAGCTAGAACCTTAATACATAATCTATAATTGTTATGTGTTGGTTGTCAAAGTAGATAGGGTCATCTTTAAGGTACATGGTCTTTTGTCAGACATACCAGAAATATCATGTAGTTGTCTTAAATGACTTAGAGGTAAAGAGCAATCAATTAATTAATTGTCATGGCTTTGTTGGATTTTATATCCTAAACCCGTGGTTTGTAAATAAACTTATTTTTTATGATTAATAAAATATATTTTATTTTATTGTTAATTATTGCATAATTTAATCCAATAAAAAAAAAAGTCCAAGGTTATTTTATAAAAACATGAACAATATGTAGTTGCCATACATGTGGATCATGTTCAAGTAATAACCTAAATGGTCTATAATATATGGATAAAATCGGGTGCTTTATCCTGGTGACACTATGGATACGACCCACTTTGTAAATGTTACAAACGATTTGATCCAATCATTCATGTGGAGACATGTGAGTGGGGGTATTCTATACAAAGGGTTTGTATAAGATTAGACTGCGAAATACATAATCTCTCTTTGTAACTCCATTAATTGAAGAGATTAAATCTCAGGATGATTATAAGTAACTCGATTTTAATCTTGAGTGAATTATGATTTTCTGTCTGTGAGGATTCGTTCTTTGATTTGCATAAGTGAGAGTGGCCCGAGCTATTGACTCAGTAAGCCTTCTAATTTGGAGATTTGACCAAATAAGGAAACATAATATCACAAGATGGAATTTGCTCATTCTCGTATAGGGTAAGTAGATGAGTATTTCCCTTAAGTGCTGTCTCCGGTACTTGAACAATAGGACCCCACCTTTTCATTGGTCTTTGAAGGACTTGGTTTATTGTTGGACTATAAACAAATTATTCATTAGAGAATCAGTGGTACTTAAGGATACAAAGGTAACTATTGGGGTAAAAACAGACATTTGACCCAACTGTAATTACGAAAACTCAGGAGGGATTGACTTATATATAGTGATTATATCCATGGATGCAACTTGTTCTACAGTGCATAAGAGTGCAACTATGATTGTATAGTGGTTTTCCCCGTAGTTAATGAATGGAGGTTAATTAATTGATTTTATATCATTAGAGTTTTTAATTTGTAGGGCCATAAGATCCCCTTGCTAGCTCACAACAGATCAACAAGGAATAAGATATGGAAAGAATAATTTAAAATGTCCAAACTAATTCAAGGAATAATATATTTATTGCATAATATACAATTAATATTAAATGTGATAGATACATTATTATATAGTTCTTATGAATATAATTCAAATTTAAGCTATATAATATGAGAGAATTAGTGTATTTGAATATGATTCGAATATTAAATTAATATGTTATAAATTAATATGAATAAGAGAAGTATACATTTGAATATGATTCAAATCTTTATTTAATTAAATATGAGATAAATTAAATTACATTTGAATAAAGGAAGTAAGGAGTAGGGGAGATGACTCCCCTACGTTAAATCTCATATGGGAGTTATTATGGAATAAAGTTATATATATATATGTGTGTGTGTATATATATATATCTACAGAAACTCCTACTCTCTTCTTTCTACTTTCACACATAAGAATAGAAAAATTCTTTGAGATTTTTCTTTTGATCTCCTCTCAATTCCCTGTCTTTTTCAAGAAGAAATACTCCCACAAGCCGGTGTCTTGCCTAAAGATATAGTGAGGAAGACCCTTTAGAGGCGTTCTACAAAAAATGAAGATCTAAAAAGGTTTCAACAAAAGTAGTTAACTTTTTATCCTTTAATTCTATGCTTAACCTCCTCGAATTCACAACATGTTTAGTGTCTGTAATATAGTTCTAGATTTTTCTACAATTTTCATCTAAACAAAAATCGAAGAAAAGGTGATCACACACTTCCACTAGAATTTGATTCCTTGAAGTTTAGCTCTTGAACTTAATGCATGTGAATATTAATCTTTGAATGTGGTACATTCTTAATAAATCGGCACATAGTTTAATTATGATGCAAGTCTTAATTAATTGTTTAGGACACTTAATGTCAACATTATCAGTTAAGTAGGCCATGTGCTCGATTATTTCATTTTCTCCATTTCACACACAAACCCCTTCCCTATTCTCCGTTGTAACGACCTGACTTTTTGAGATCTCTAACATGGGTCGTTACTATAGACATGCATGCATGAAATTTAAATGGACATCTTTTCATAACTTAGTAAAACCAATAATTTCATTAAAACTAAATAACTAAAATTCAAGTAGCAGGGTACCCTTAAAACCATAAGACAAACTAGAAAATCCTCATGAAAAGTTTGGAAATACAAATACCAAAATGTGAAGTCGAAACATCAAAACTAGAAACTTGAAGACATCAAATCCTGAAAACATGAGCGGAAGCATATGACTGGTCCCAGTGGCTCAATCACGAATTCCACTTGTCATTCATCGACATGCTCTTACCCATACCTAAAAAAAAACATAAAAAAGAGTGAGTATAAAAATACTCAGTAAGTAACCCTACTACCGGGGTCAAGCTAAACATTTATGTCCTTGAAGATTTCTCTTACATGGCGTACTCTTTTTCCTTTCCCCAGAGTGTACCTCTTACGTACACCCTAGGTATTCTCTATGAATGTAGGGACGTGTACCTCTTTTGTATACACATAACCCATTGAGTGTATACCTCTTACGTACACCCCAGTACCCTCTAGGTATGTATCACTTTCATACACACAAGCCCTAGTATATCTCTTTCATGTACTAGCACCCTCGGACATGCATCATTCGTCGTCAAATGATCTGGAAAGGAAAAGAGTTTGCATCTAACTTCATATTACATATAACATTTACATAATCATGAGTCCTCTAAAATCTCCTCATCAAAGTCATATTAATTAACCTCAACCTACATATTTAATCTAGTGTTAATAGATCCACTCACGTACATCACTTTCATGCACTAAACTATGTAAACAATCAAGTATTTGAGATTTCATAATATATCGTATGGTCTACACATTCTCATAATAAATCACATAATTATATAAATCAGTAAATATTTAATCCTCATCTAACTTTAAGACATTCCAGTAGAAGTGCCACTTAACTCATAATTTAAGGGTCATGCTCTATCATCCTTTTAATATAACTTATAAAATTCTAAATCAAGCTCATACATAAGCATATTTAGATATATTACCACATGCTCATATATCCTTTCTAAACACTCCATTTAACCTCAGAACAATCAAAATTATCCTCGTAAAAATTTGCAGGATCCTCAATATTAAATCTACAGTTTATCGCTTGGCATAAAGAAAATTCCAGTAGAAAGATTACTTACCTAAAATTACAAGTCCAAACAACTAGCAAACTGATCTATCCTCGCCAATGCTAATTCTTGAATCAAACCCTATGCATAAAC
This sequence comes from Benincasa hispida, assembly GCF_027475165.1. Lineage (NCBI taxonomy): Eukaryota > Viridiplantae > Streptophyta > Magnoliopsida > Cucurbitales > Cucurbitaceae > Benincasa > Benincasa hispida. The sequence goes on from NC_143482.1 coordinate 37,725,973, forward strand.
CAAAATTTACTTCAACACGAAAATTTAATCCCAAAACACAAATTCACCTTAAAATGTCTCCAAACCACTTAATGAAATAGTGGCTTGACCTAAACTCACTCCAAAGCTTCGAAAAATAATTTAATCCTTTGCATTAAATAACAGGCATTAAAAATCCACATTACAGTGATTACATCAAGGCCCAAAAGGATTCAAGAATTTGATTCTCACCAAAATTCACCTATATGGTGCTTAACACTTGATGGTCAACATGAGAGGTAACTCAACATAAGGAGTTCCTTGAGCGGAAGCGGATTGCCCAAATTCCATTGTGATTTAACGCATACATTTACAGTCATACAAGAAGATTATGCAATCAAAGTAAATTACAACATGCTTTTGAAATAAAACAAAGATTGAGATATTATACCTTTGAAGAACCATTCTTCAAGTAATCCCTTGATCCAACTTGTTCACGAATGCTCCGAACAAGTCACGAACACTCCTTTAGAACAAGCAACAAATAGCAACTCGATCCTCGAACCAACAAGGACATTACCACTCAGATTCCCCAGTATGCTCAAAGTGAAAATCCAAGAGTGGTAGGCTCTGACTATTTTGGTTAAGAGGATATTTGTGAGTTTGGAGGAGGAAGACGATCGAAGAAAAAGCACTGTGGCATACCAAACTTCTCGATCATTTAGGCTATCACATAGCAAAACTTCCCATCGTATAGACAAAGAGAGCTTATCGTATATGCTCTATGTTTTGGCGTGGAGATTATCATATAGTTCCTATTTGCCTTCTCTTTTTAATTTTTTTATTTCTTGGAAATCTTAGACCTCGAAGTAAAATGAAAAGCTCTTTTTCATTTTATTCCAATTTCCATAAAATTTCCCTAACGACCCATTAAGGTAGTTATTGAGAAAAAAATATTATTATTCAAAATAATAAATAATATAAACAAATATGATAACTAACTTATCATATTATCTTTATAATCTATAGTTTTAATATTGCATCACATATAATATAAATTATAGTTCTTTTTCTCTATTTTATGGCATTTAATATAAATCAAATTTATATTAAATTAACAACTAGTTGAATCTCATTCAAATATTTATTTCTCCAATTAATATATCAAATACATTATATCAGTTATATCATATATAATTGAATTAATTGAATTATATCATATATAATTGAATTAATTGAATTATATCACATATAATTGAATTAATTTAATTATATCATATATAATTAAATTCCCTCTTATTAATTTGAACAATTCAAATTAACCCAAAAACAGATTCTCAACATAATTCTTTTGAGCTAACAAGGGGACCTTATGGACCTATAGCTTGAAGCTACAACCGTATGTGAATAATTAATTAAATTCTTTAATTACATTATCCACCATTCGTTAACTGTTGGGCACTGCACTAAAGACCAACAGTTGCACTCTTTGCACTATAGATACATTTCCGTGTCTATTGGCGATGACCCTTCACAAGTTGCTCGTAAGTACAATTGGACCAAATTACCGTTTTGCCCCTGTAGTTACATCTAACTTCTTAAGTACCACTGATTCCTCTAATGAACAGTAAGTCATAGTCCCATTGTAACTGAGTCCTCTCTGGCCAAGAGAGGGTGTGGCCATTATGTTAAAGACTCGGAATCAGCCCTTAAAGGAGTAATTTATCTATTTGCCCCTACATCGGGAAAAGAGTGAATTCTGTCTTGTGTAGCTGAGTTCCCAGCTCCCTAATCAGACGAATCCCTAAGATGGTAGGCTTGTTGAGTTGGCAATCTGGCCATTCTCACCCATACAAATAAAAGGACTACCTTAATGAGTAAGAGTTCACAACTCACTTAGGATTCAAGTCATGTCCCCTATGGTCATCCTAGTGAAATGTAAGAGACCAATCATTTTGTGGTCTGGTCTTATACAAAATCTTTGTATAGGATACCCCCCTCGCGTGTCTCCACATGAATGATCAGGATCAGATCATTTGTAGCACTTTACTATTGAGATTGATGTTCTAATTCTCCCGAAGTCTGTAGTTTGTAAACTGTACACATTGTTATGAATAAAAAAAGAGTTATTTTATCTAGCATTTACTGATATCCAATAAGCAAAGCTCCATGGTTATTGTATGTAAACTTAAGCATGTATATAAGATATACAAGTGGATCATGCCTTAAGTGATAACCTAAAAAGGTCTATAGTATAAGGATTAATGAGGGATACCTTATCCTGAGTGTTTTGGGAACTTCTACCTTTGAGGGTGGTTCTTTGATTAGTATGGGTGAGAGTGGTCAGATTTCCAACTCAACATACCTATCTTTTTGGGGATTTGTCTGATTTGGGAACTAGGAACTCAGTTACACAAGATGAAATTCACTCATTCCCCAAAGCAGTGGTAAGTAGATAGATTGTTCTCTTAAAGACTGATTCCGGGTCTTGAACATAGTGGCCACAGTTTCTCTTTGGAAGAGAGGACTTAATCATAGTAGAACTATGATTTATGTTCATTAGTGGGATCAGCGGTACTTAAGAAGTTAGATGTAACTATAAGGGCATAATGGTTATTGGCCCAGCTGTACTTACGAGCGATCTGTGAATAGTTATTGCAATGTTAGTTGGTTGATATGGACACATAATATATTTGTAGTAAGAAGAGTGCAACTGCCAATTTTTAGTGGAGTGCATGGCAGTTAACGGATGGTGGATCCCATGACTAAAGAGTTTAGTTAGTTATTCACGTACCATTGGAGTTTCAAGCTATAAGTCTATAAGGTCCCCTTGGTAGCTTAATGGATTCAAGTTTAGAATCAGTTATTGGGGTTGATTTGAAATATTCAAATTGATAAGAGAAAATTTGATTATATATGATATGATCGGTGTGATATATAACATACATCAAGTGGAGGATTAATATAAATGAGATTTACATTAAGTACTATGAAATAGAAAAAGAACTATGGTTTATATGTTTCATGACATGAAATATTAAAGCTATAGGTTATAAATATAATATGATAAGTTGGTTATCATATATATTTATAATAATATTAACTATTGGATAATTATATTTTTTTCTCTAATAACCAATTAAGTGGGAGGTTATTGGTAGTTTCATGGTAACCGTGAGATAAAAGGAAAAATATTTTCCTAAATTTAGTAGTTGTTGAATTGAGATTTTCCATTCTCAGAAAGTATTCACAATTTGCTGTCAAGTGAATAGGATTTACTAAATGATAGTTGAAGAGAGACTAAACGATCGTGGAGTAATACTATACGATAGTTCACTCAGCTGGCAATTAGCTAAACAATCACGGAGCATTCGCTAAACGATCGCAGAGTATTTGTAAAAACGATTGGGCATTCGTCTATATGATAGACTTTTGTCATCTTCCATTTGCTCAATCGTTTACACGATTGTTTTTCCTCCGGTCTCTTCCTCTAACCAAGTCCACATAGAGCCCACACTTCTGGATTCTCACATTGAGAATACTAAGGTAGCCTTTGTGGTGGTGTCATACTCAACTCGACTAAGGTCGAGGTGTTTTGGAGGCTGTTCGTTGAGTTTGTGGTGTTCGTGTGGTGGTCGTTGTTATCGTTTTGTGTTGGGTCACTGTGTTCGAGCGTTCTGTGTTGCAATCTTGGAGATTGAACGAGCGTTCATGATCTAGGGAGTTTGAAGATGAGTCTTCAAAGGTATGATATTATATCCCTTAATGTTCTTAAAGCATGTTGTAATTTCATATTGTGCATGACGAGTAGGTTTCCGTTTCTTGATTGTAATTGTGTATGTTCAAATACGAATGGAATTTGGAACGATCATTTTGTTGCTCATGAAAATCTTAATGTCAGATTTCCTTCACTTACAATATTTGTAACACCTGCAAAGCGGGGTGTATCCGTAGTGCCACCAGGATAAGGTATGTAAACAAGATCCACCTGTATGTCTCTACATTTTATATAAAATAACCTCAGATCTTAGTTTATTGGATTGAGTACATACTTATAAAATAATACTTATTTTATTACAATATGTTTATACAGAGTTTACAAACTACGAGATTATAAGGAGATTTAAGACACCATTCCCAACATAACAAGCCAACATTCTCCGAACCATGAATCTAAAATTCCAATGTCATAAGTTAATCGATTGGACCACAATTTTATAGGGTAACCACAAATCTATGTCAAAACTTGATAGGCATTCAAGCTACTTTAAGAATACCTATAAAAATGCCCATTAACATATCCAAAATCTCAACAATCCAACGAGAGCAGTGGCGAAAGAAAACCTACATGGAAGACTCGCAAGGGCAGCTCGATGATGGTAACAACCGCGGCACGTAGGTCTGCAAGGCTGGATAGATGAGCGGCGTGTGGGTCGAGGCTGGGAGGCACGTGACTTTAGATCCAGTCGACGCGGATTGAAGAGCAGTGATGTGCAGAAGTGGACTGGTGACGATGAAAGAGATTCGATCAACACGACCTCACAACTGGCTGGTCTAGGAAGTGATGCGTGGCTGAGCTTCTCTGACCTGGCGACGCAAGCGACTAGAGAAGACCGTCAGAGAAATGATCATGAACTGGGTCGCTAGAGAAGCAGCGGTGATCTAGGGCTGTGGAAGGGTGTTCACGCGAGGAGGAAAATTTTGGGGGGAAGGTATCAATTTGCATGCGAGAGGGAAAGAGAAGAGAGGTTTTATAAAAATATTATTATTTAATTTATATAAATATATATTTTTTATTTTATTCTATCATTTTATTTTATTTTATTCTATTTCATAAATACACAAATACATACATATTTTTAAAACTGTTTCCTCCTTTTCAAATCATAAATTAAAAAATTAAACCAATCACATTCCCCAAGTTTTAAATTAAAAAAAAATATCTAGACATTACAACCACTTTTAAAAAATTAAAAAATTAACTTACTTAAAATTAAATTAATTGCGACATAAATTCAAATATTTCCTTTAAATAAAACTAAATTTCAAAATTAACAAAATTTTCCTCAAATTTTAAAAAAATACAGAACTTGAATTATTAAAAACTCGGGGCATTACAACCACTTTAACTAAAAATGAGTTTTGAGAAACTAATCTTCATACTTCCATATGGTTCAACCCGGTTTTACTACTTGTACTACTTAGTAGTATAGGCAGTATTAGGTCAGTAAATATAAATTTTATTTGATCGAAGGAGAGAGCATTCCACACATTTCTCTTGTTCATAACTTGTGTAATAAGCTCAACATAAGATGTGGCTTCACTTTTCCTTAGTGATCTAAAGAATATTCTCTCTGAGTTCGTTCACCACTGTCATTGAAACTCCATTTGTCAGTGTAACCTTCTATTTGTAATGTTTTAGTATTGATGTGTGCTATATATTTCTCCAATGTTTCTCCTAACATTTTCTGAATTGACAATAGAGGTGTTTTTGGCGTCCTCTGATCTTGACTAGGAATTTTATCTCAAATATTCATACTAATTCCCTAAACAAACCAATTGATTTCCCTTTGAGTTTTCAGAACCATTCTTTTGATAGTTCTGTCAGAGTAAAGAAAAAGCTCAACATCTTATGACATCTCGAATCCTATGGAGCTTCTACCAAGTTCAATATGTGTCTAGATGCTCGACAAGATCCCTTCTTATCATTCAAATATTTATTCCTCCAATTAATATATCAATTTTCCATGGGCTTGCTTTACTCTTAGTCTTCATTTTTTTTTCACTAATTTTCATTTCTAGAAGGTTTCTTATGTCTACCTCTAGACATATTTTCGATGGATTCACATTTTCCCTATCTTCTTCGAAACAGCCTCAACTTTGACTATGTCATCATTTTTAGCTGCCAGTATTTTAGACTCATTTTTCTTGGCTATTTCATATGTTTTCTCTTTATTATCATTATGTTTTTACTCGTTCTTGTTTTCAGAGATTCAGAGATCCTTCTCTTCCTCCTCTCTACGTTCCTATATTCGTTCTACCTCAGGGTTGCTTCTCCACTAGCTTCTAGCAATGAGAATGAGATTCTTTCATGCTTTCAGCTAGTGAAGTTTTTCCCTTGACGAGATTATGAACCAATTCAGTCTTCTAATTATGATTCTATTAGTAAAAAACTTTGAAATTCTGACAACATTTTGATCTATTACATTCTTTTCTCTAAAGCTTCAAATCTTTTCTTGGCTCATTCTCCCTTTGGCCGAGGTTGAGGAGAGTTCTACTAAGCCTTTGTGGATGGCGATCTTTATTAGAATCTTTGTCATGCAAATACTTGTTCGGGTATCTTCAACTAATCTCTTTACCTTCTATCCACTGATGTGAAAGGAATTGGCTCAAGTGCTTCTTCCTGTTAGGGTTGATGCCCTAAACTTTCGTAGGATCCTATAGTTTGTAAACACCTGTATGAACAAATGCTTGTGATGTAATAATATGAGATATTTTCTTCACTGTTGTCTATAAAATATGAGATTTTTTTTTTTGTATTTACCACAAACCAATAAACTCAGATCCATGGTTGTCATTGTAACTTAAGCATGTATGTGGATACATACAAGTGGATCGTGCCATAAGTGGTAACCTAAATAGTATGTAGTATATGGATAAAGGAGGGAAACCTTATCCTGGTGACACTACGGATACTACCCACTTTGTAGATGTTACAAGCGTTGTAAAGTGCTGCAGATGGTTCGATCCTAATTATTCATGTGGAGACATACGAGCGGGAGTGTTCTAAACAAAGGAGTTTGTATAAGACCAGACCACGAAGTGTTTAGTCTCGTTATATAACGCCATTTATGATAGAGACTTTCATTTCACTAGGATGACCATAGGTAACATGACATTAATCTTGAGTGAGTTGGAAACTTTTGCCTATGAGGGCGGTCCTTTGATTTGCATGGGTGCGAGTGGCCAGATTGCCGACTTAAATCTACAACTTTGGGGATTCGTCTGATTAGGGAGTTGGAAACTCAGCTACACAAGATGAAATTCACTCCTTTCTGGAAGTAGGGGTAAGTAGATAGATTGCTCCCTTAAGGGCTGATTTCGGGGCTTCAACGATGTGGCGCCACACATCTTCACATGGCTTGAGAGGTGTCCACTCATAGTAGGACTATCATGTATTGTTCATTAGAGGAATCAGTGGCACATAAGAAGTTAGATGTAATTACATAGGAAAAACGGTAAATTGGCCCAACTGTACTTATGAGTGATCTATAAAGAGCTATCGTATAAAATTTTCTACTCGATCGTGTAGCAACGATCAGCTGGATGACTATCGTATAGTCAACTCTAAGCGATCACTTAGCTGATCATATAGTCTCTTAACGCTATCGCTTAGTAAAACTCTATTATTTGATAGCTTTCTCCGTGAGAACTTTCCGAATGAGGCAATTTTTAAATTTCGGAAAACAATTTTCCTTTTATCTCATGGTTACCATAAAACTTTCAATAACCTCTCACTCAATCGTTTATTAGAGAAAAATAATTAATTATCATATAATTAATATATTATAAATAAATATGATAACAAACTTATCATATTATATTTATGACTTATAGTTTTAATATTCCATCATATGAAACATATAAACCATAATTCTTTTTCTATTTTATGGTACTTAATGTAACTCATATTTACATTAATTCCTCCAAGTAGTGTATCTCATACATCACACCAATTATATCAAATATAATTGAATTTCCTCTTGTTAATTTGAACACTTCAAACTAACCCCAAAATCTGATTCTTAACTTGAACCCATTGAGCTACCAACGGGACCTTATGGATTTGTAGCTTGAAGCTCCAATGGTACGTGAATAACATACTAAACTCTTTAGTCACGAGATCCACCCATCTGTTAACTGTCGGGCATTCCACTAAAGACTGACAGCTGTACTCTTCTCACTACAGATATATTTTTATGTCAATATAAACCAATCAACAGTGCGATAACCCTTCACAAATAGGTCATAATTACAATTGGACCAAATTACCGTTTTGCCCCTATAGTTACATCGAACTCGTTAAGTACCATTGATTCCTCTAGTGAACAATAAGCCTTTCTTCCAAATAGAGAGTGTGGTCACTATGTGCAAGACCCGGAATCAGCCTTTAAGGAAGCAATCTATCTACCTATCCCTGGTACGGGGAAGGAGAAATTCCATCTTATATAACTGAGTTCCAAACTCCCTAATCAAACAAATCCCAAAAAAAGTAGGCTTGTTGAGTTGGCAATCTAGCCTCTCTCACCCAACTAATCAAAGAACCGCTCTATAGGCAAGAGTTCCCAAAACACTCAGGATTAAGGTCATGTCACCTATTGTCTTTTTCATGAAATGTAAGTCTGAGTTATCAACGGTGTTATCTAAATAGACTTATCATCTCGTGGTCCGATCTTATATAAACTCTTTGTATAGAACACCCCTGCTCACATGTCTCCACAAGAATGGTCAGGATCAGATTAATTGTAGCATGTCACAATACTTGTAACTATCAACAAAGCGGGTCGTATTCGTAGTCACCAAGATAAAGTATCCCTCATTTATCATTATAATACAAACCATTTAGTTTAATACTTAAGTCATGATCCACTTGCATGTCTCACATACATGCTTAAGTTTACATGAAATAACCACAGATCTTAGTTTATTGGATATGAGTAAATGCAAATAAAATTACACTTATTTTATTAATAACAATGTGTATAAACTGTTTACAAACTACAAGACTCTTGGAGAATTAGGACACCAGTCCCAACAATCTCCCACTTGTTCTAATGCCTTGGGAGACTAATGTACAATACATGAAAAACAGTACAATATACAATAAACTAGTAGAAAGATGCCGCATGTTCTATAGACCTAGACTCTCCAAATGACCCTCAAACACTTTAGCTGTGAGGGCCTTTGTAAATGGATCAGTAATGTTGTGCTCCGACGCGGTCTTTGTGACTATCACATTACTGCGATGCACAATTTCCCTGATCAAATGATATATTCGTTCAATATGCTTGCTTCTACGTTGACTCCGAGGTTCCTTTGATTTTTTCACAGCCCTGCTGTTATCACAATAGAGAGTGATCGAGAAAGAAATATTTAGAACAACTTCCAAACCTGTAAGGAACTTCTTAAGCCAAACAACCTCTTTAGCAACTTCACAACGCTTCCATAGTGGAGTTCGTGATGCATTCTTGCTTGATGCTTCGCCAAACTACAGCCTCTCCATTCAAAGTGAACACTTGCCCTGATGTCGATTTTCGAGAACTCTATCAGTCTAAAACTCAGAGTCTGTGTATCCTGTAAGGATTAAATCCTTTTCTTCATACACGAGAATTGATTTGACTGCCATCCAGTGATCTAATCTTGGATTGAACAGATATCAACTCACAATCACTACTGCATAGCAAATGTCAGGTCTAGTACATAACATTGCATACATAAGGCTTCCAACAGCCGAAACATAGGGAATCCGTCTCATCTCCTCAACCTCTTGAGGTGTCTTAAGACATTGCTCCTTAGAGAAAACAATTCTATGCCTGAAGGGTAATAAACTCCTCTTGGAATTTTGCATCCTATACCTGATCAACATTTTGTCAATGTACGATGCCTGAGACAAAGTCAACCTCTTATTCTGATGATCCCAAATGATCTGGATCCCTAGAACATATTGCATCTCTCCCAAATCTTTCATTTGGAATTGGGCGGTGATGACGGATAGAAATGCACGTCATCTTAGGCCTTTTATTTAGAATTATGAGAGTTAAGTAAAATATGTGGCGAATATGTTAGGAATTCATGAGAAAACGAGTTTGCATCGATCGACATCAAGAATCTCAGCTAACCCACTATTATGCGTTATTATGCATTCAATTGTCTATCTTTGTAGCTAACCCAGAAAGCGGAACGCAGAAGCTGGGCTATCATAAAGACGACCGCATGTGGGGAATCTCTCCATTGCAAAGGCGAATGCATACGTTTGATGCGTGGGTGTTGCGGCCATCAGTCGAATGCGTCCATCGCATAAAAGTTGCGGCCAGCAAGAGAATGCGGTCATCAAAGAGAAGTTACGTCCATCAAGCAAATGCAGTCATCGCAAGGGGATTGCAGCTACATAATGATGACCATAATAGAAGGGCGACCGCAAGGTTAGTGGAATGCAACATGAACGCATACCTTGGAAGAATCAAAAGATGACGTTGACATTTCACCTACCATGCCGTTAGCAGTAGAGATTTAGAAAAGGACCATCGCACCGCGAGTGTCAGATTCAGAGTAGGTCCATTACTGCTGTTGGCGATCAAGCTCTATAAATAGAAGCCGCTGAGCAGAATTTCAATTCATCCAAGTTTCTACCTTCGGGTGGATCCTTGTGATCCAGACGAAAGCGTGAGAAGATAGCTCAAGAGTTCTTCATCTCCTTCATCCATTCCGAGTGAAGACCGAAGCCTTCGCCGAAGTCAGAGCTCGAGAGAGTCTACTCCATTGCCCTTCCATGGCACCACCGGTAGCCTTGATATACATCTTCTGGAAGCAAGACATTGCTTCTAGATAGCCGTTCTATTTTTCTTCTTTCCTATATTGTATTGTATTGCATATTGGCTTATGGAATCAATACATTTTGTGATCAATGTGTTTCTATATTTTCCTTCGATTCCATCTCCATCTTCATTTACTTAGCATCCTTAACTTTCATTGCATCACTTAGTGAGACTGTTAGAGTATCGCATACTTAATCATGTGGCATAGGAATATGAAGCATGTAGCAACCCACTGGGAGGTGTGGTTGCATAAGTATTGTGAGAAAACCTTATTTGCTTAGTGTGAAGCTATAGCAACGCTTGTCTATAAGCGAACGCAATGCTTGTTTATGAGTAAAATCAACAACAATTAACTGCCCGGGAGGGTAAGTGGTTGGTTGCATTAGGCAATGTAAGCAAGTGTTCACTAGAGATAGGAATAATCTTACGTCAGCCAGGTTGATGCGATTACCTTGTCTTATGAGCGCGTCATTCATCATTTAGGCATACTTGGGAGAATAGTCTAAAAACCAAATCTAAGACTAGAGAGAGCGGATTCAATCGCATAAGCAAGAATGGAGAACTTAGGAATAAGCTCCATTTGCTATTACACATCGTATACACCTTACAGATAGGATATTGCATGCGTCCAGAAGTAGGATACGGTGGTATGTGGTCATCACGCTTATGTGTGAGAGCACGTGAGTGGGTTATGGATGCTTAGGAATAGGGTTCTTGGCACTATCACATATACATCGCATGCATCCTAGAATTAGGCACAAGTATGTATAGCATGATCGCATAGCTTGCGTTGGCTAGGGTTGCCCTTGCGGTCAAGCTCAGTATTGTAGTGAAGACATCCTCACATTTTATCTATTTTTCCATGAATTTTAACTACACGTCAACAGTTGTTGTGTCTCTACCTCTTAGTCATATTCCCATTGCTTTGTCTGTTAGGAGTACTAGTAGTTTATAGCTTATAAACCCCATCATTCTTTTATTTATCTCCTGCAAACACATCACCGCATACATTTAGCTACAAGTCCCTGAGTTTGACCTCGGATCACCCGAGAAACTTTGCGTTATACTTGGCGAGAGCGCAAGAAAACTTGAGACAGGAACACATGATCATTGTATGAGATCAACGCATATTTTCCATTCCAACGCATGACCACCGATGCATAGGTATAAACGTATAACCTAAGACATGCATCACATATTGCGTTCCCCTAATTTAATGTCATTAGGCGGCTAGCCATTTTTTAATATCAGTTAGAAAACCTACATCATTCTCAATGAGTAGGATATCATCCACATACAGTACCAGGAAAGCTACTGAGTTGTTGATGATTTTCTTGTAAACACAAGGCTCATCAACATTCTAATCAAAGCCAAATAATTTGATCGCATTGTCAAATCTAATGTTCCACGATCTAGATGCTTGTTTCAGCCCATAAATAGACCTATTAAGCTTGCAAACTCTTTGCTTTTGATCTGGAATAATGAACCCCTCTGGTTGAGCCATGTAGATGATCTCCTCAAGATTAACATTCAGAAAGGCAGTCTTGACGTCCATCTATCAAATCTCATAATCATAAAATGTGGCTATGGACAGGAGTATCCTGATAAACTTCAACATGACAATAGGTGTGAAAGTTTCCTCATAGTCCACTCCCTCGACCTTGGTATAACCTTTTGCCACGAGTTTAGCCTTAAAGGTCTACACCTTTCCATCTATACCTTGTTTTCTCTTGTAGATCCACTTACATCCTATAGGTTTTACCCCATCAAGCTAATCCACAAATTCCCAAACAGAATTGAAGTACATAGACTCCATTTCCTGGTTCATGATTTTAATCCATTCATCTTTGTGAACATCCTCTATTGCTTGCTTATAAGACAATGGATCCTTAACTTTATCATCATACTTGATGTTTTGGGCTTCTGTTAAACCCATCTAGCATTTTGATTGGTTTGCAAACCTTCTATTACGTCGAGGTAATCTCAACTCTTGAGATGATTGACTAAATGAACCGACATCAACAACTTTTGTTGATCTATCAGTCTGTTAAACAACTCTTGTTGAACCCTCAGTAGTCTCACTAGAAATCTCATGTAAAATAAGCTTGTTTTGGGGTTTATGATCCCTGATGTGCTCTTCTTCAAAGAAGATGGCATTTTTCGACACAAACGCCTTGTTCTTACTCAGATCATAGAAGTATCAACCCTTCGTTTCCTTGAGGTAGCCTACAAAGAGGCAAACTTTTGAACGCGGTTCCTACTTTTTAGGGTTAGCCACAAGCACGTGGGCTGGAAATCCTCAAATCTTGAAGTGGTGTAAACTACTTTTATGGCCTCTCCACAGCTCAAAAGGCGTTTCAAAAACACTTTTTGAGGGAACGTTGTTCAAAATATAACATGCAGTCGCCACTGCAAATCCCCAAAACGAGTCTGGAAGATGAGCATAACTCATCGTAGACCGAACCATGTCCAACAAGGTTTTGTTTCTTTTTTCTGATACACCATTCTGCTGAGGTGTATCTGGGGTCGAGATTTGGGATGTAATTCCATTTTCCATCATATAGTTCTGGAATTCAAGGTCCATATACTCTTCACCAGGATCAGATCGTAGTGTTTTTATCTTCTTACCTAACAAGTTTTCAACTTCAGCCTTATACTCCTTGAACTTGTCAAGGGCTTCAGACTTATGTTGCATTAGGTATAGATACTGTATCTTGAGTAATCATCTATGAAAGAGATGAAATATTCATACCCACCTCGAGCTCTAACACTCATCGGACCACAGTGGTCTGAATGTATAAGATCCAAGGTTTCCTTGGCTTTATAACCTTTTCCAGTAAAAGGTCTTTTGGTCATCTTACCTTCAAGGCATGATTCACATACCGACAAAGAGTAGTCTTCTAAACTCTTTAGAAGTCTACATTTCACAAACTTCTCAATCCTATTGAGGTTGATGTGACCTAACCTTACATACCGAAGATGGGCGTTTTCTTTAGGAGAAGCCTTCGGTCTTTTTGCAGTTGTCACTGTACTAAAAATTTCAGTATTAAGCAAGGCTTTTATGACTGACGGCCTTAGTACATACAAGTTATTTTCCATTGAACTAAAACCAATCTCCATCAAACACTTTACTCTTAGAAAAGGAAACGGTATAACCTCGTTCAATGAAACAACAAACCGAGATTAAGTTCCTCTTGATATGAGGAACTACAAAAACTTTATCTAATAACATATAATATTTCTCGTCCAAAAAGAACTTCAGCCTACCTACAACAACAGTTGAAACAACCTCATCAGTACCAACTTGAAGAGTCAACTTTCCTTCTTCTAACGCTTTTTAGGAACTAAATCCTTGGTAGGAAGAACTAACGTGATTAGTAGCATCTGAATCAACTATCCAGGCAGAATCATCATTCTCTACCAAACACGTCTTCAAAACAAATAAATCACATTTATTGTCTTTAGACTTCTTCCTCTTTTGAGAGTAGTGGGATCAATACCAGAACCTAAATAACCTCCAAGTTCCATTTCAGAGAACAATTCTTGTCGTGAACTTCTCCAAAGTCAGCAACAATTGCTTTCTCTTTTAGTCCCTTGATATTCAAGAAAGACCGGAGGTTATCTTAGAAACTGACACTACTGGTTTCTCTGTCTTCCATCCCTTTATGCTCGAAAAGTGAGAACTGACGTTTAAACAATTTTTGTAATGTGTCCATGATCTTACGTGCAATGACCATGTTCTTAACCTGTTTAGCCAATGCATCAGGTATGCTAGCCAAAATGTGAAGTCGAGCTAATGATTTAGCCTTCATCCACACCTCATATGCATTACGAACATTTTGCGGTGCATCAAGTGTCAGGACTTGAGGAAACTCCTCAACCATGAAGAACACAAGGTCGTTTACCACGAAACATGTCTTAAGAGACTCTTTCCAATGTATATAATTGGTCAAATTAGAGGCAACTAACGGAAAATCATACTTGTTGCTGAAAAAAGAAACACATTGATCTACATTAGATTTTAGAAAATACTCGTTGAAAAACAACATCCAATATGGTTTAGCAAAACTGAAATGAACATTGTGTGACATCTAGTTTCATAATGACACTTCAGTGGTTTAAGACAAAAGCCACCAAAGGGTAGTCAATTTATCCTTCATTTGAATTGAGAAATTCTCAACCAGTGATTAATACCAGAACAACTCTTGCTCCTATAACGACTAGCCATCATTGATTTGTAGAGAAATCATTAATTTGCTTAATAATTTCCCGTAAGTGTGACCCTTCATTTTAAATCATAAAGTTTCACTCTAAACCAATGAAAGAGACCACAGGACATGTGGACATACATCCTTCACCCACTTTCCATAAACACTTTCTCTGTCCACCTTGATATTGACTCATGAAAACACCATCCGAATAGGGATTCTCCTAGGGCACCACGAGGCCAAACATGAATCTCACGGCATGAACATTCAGGGAGAAACACAAGTGGAATTGACATATCATATACATATTTTCCTCGCACTGAGTATTTTATAACCTAGGGTTTAGTTTACTTAGAAAAAACATGGCTAAGGATTTTAACTAAGTGACCATTTAGGTTTTCCCAAAGTAACTCTTACTTTGGAAAGTTGAATAACTTTTGATCATCATTCATTAAACTCTTTAACGAAGTCTTTGATCAACATTGCATGCTTGGAGCAAATCTATCTAATTCATCTTTCCAGGAAGGTTCCCAGGTAGGGGTGTTTCGTTTCTGTCAACTTAAATACCCCAGCCTAGACAGAACCTGCCTTAAACAAAAAGTCCTTTATATATAGATTTAACACAAATTTAATCTTTTATGGAATTTAATTTAATACTATTAAAACGATTCAAAATATTAAACTTAGGTATCTAATCTTATTAGAACCATGAACTTAGGTCTATCTCAATCCAATTTTAAAACCCTTTTAAAAACATGAGTTCACCTAAGTTCGCATGCAACTCTTTCTTATCGATTTTAGTTCTAATTTCTATTATAACACTTAAAAACGGAAACAACCAAAACCATCCACAATGTGAAGCAACACATACAAGGGATTCATAACTCTTATAAATAACCTAAGTGTCATATTCTATGCATTGTTCATTTATTTCTACTTTTATACAATGCTTATATAACAAAGCAATGAACCAAACATATATACTTTCATACAACCTTATACTATAAGTCTTATAATATAAAGATGATGCATGAATATGCTTAATGCATGGATAAATATCACTCTTATATTTCATGATGCATGCACATGCTTTCTTGTAATTTCATCATGCCAATAACATATTATCACACTTATAATATATGATTCATGAATTAAATGTATAACCTAAGGTGGGTTTTAAATCTATCTGTCATACACTATGACATATAAACAAACATACATCTCATGTACATTAAATAAAAGTTGATGAACCGGGATAATTAGGCTCAAATCCTCAAAAAATAAAGCTAACTATTACAAAGCACAATGAGTCTCCGGTTCAAACAAGTGAATCGGGTCTTGAACCGTCTGGGCAAAGAAACGTGTCTCCTTGATCATGTAGAAAATCCTTGTGATCGCCTACACGATAGAATAAACTCTTTACTCAATTGTTTAGCAATGCTGTATAAGCATAAACGATCGTTTAGCAACGATCATGTACCTTTGACTATGCGATGAAGAATGAGGTCACGCAATCGTGTAACACAAGCCTTAAACGATCCAGTAAACTACATACAACATTGCAGTGAAGCATACTCTTTTAAACAATCGCTGAGCTAGTGTCAAGCTATCATATATCGGGTGATCATATAGTCAATGACTATGTGATGAGGCATGTTGAACTACACGATCGTTTAGTGCACGCTTTTTATTAAATGATGAGTGTCAAAACTCTATGTGATCGTTTACCTCCAGCATCCACATGATCGAACAACCAACACTACACGATAGAGTAAACTCTTTACGCCATCGTTTAGAATTAGCTAACCGATCATTTAGTAAATACTACACGATCGGGCAGAACATTTCCATACGATCGTTTAGCCAAATCTCAACGATCGTTTACTTAGGCTACACGATACAACCAAACTTTGGTCTTCTTTCTTGATGAGAACTGCATCTCCATGCTTCGAAACTTCATCATGAACGACTCAAACAACTTCAAACACTTTGAATATAGACTTGATTACTTGTCAATTATGCCAAAAAATGCAGGGGCCCTTACAAATTAACACTTTGTAAACTTAAAGAAAGCTTTAAACAAAGACAATCATCCCTTGAACATTCATAAGGACATCCATAAACGCATTTAACTCTTAAACGCAATGCAGAACACTTAAAACCCACCACGACTGAAAAAGAAGTTCAATACAGAAATGGTATTTGGAATATCATAACAACCTAGCCCTAATACCAATTGAAGGAAATCTAATACGAGGATTTCCATGAGTAGTTGAAAGGATCATTCCAAATTCCATTCCGATTGAACACAAACCATTACATTCTAAAATGAAAACTAACAGGTCATGCATATATAAAAATTACAGCATGTATCAAGAGAATCAAGGGATAGAGTATGCGTACCTTTGGTCAGTCTACAATGCGTCCACAGCAACACTCGAATGCAACAAATGGCCACGACCAACAACACGAACAACCAACAACTCCTCGAACCCAATCGAGTTCTACTCGATTCACGAACTAAGTAAGGACACTACCACAAGTGTTGCCTTGGTATTCTCGATCAAGAGTATTGGGTTGTATATGATATTAGCTTGAGGAAGAGACTGGAGGTATGCGATCGAGCAAGTGGGAGATAAGAACACAATCTATCGCATAGATGATGTGCTCTATCGTTTAGTAAATGAAAGCCTATCGTATAGACTTTACTACTATATCATGTAGCAACGATAAGTTGAATGACTATTGTATAGTCAACTCTAAGCGATCGTTTAACTGATCGTGTAGTCTCTCAACGCTATCGCTTACTAAAACTCTTTTACTTGATAGCTTTTTTCATGAGAACTTTCCTAATGAGGCAATCTTTAAATTTAGGAAAACAATTTTCTTTTTATCTCACGGTTACCATAAAACTTCCAATAACCTCCCACTCAATCGGTTATTAGAGAAATAGAATTAATTATCATATAATTAATATATTATAAATAAATATGATAACCAACTTATCATATTATATTTATAACCTATAGTTTTAATATTTCATCATATGAAACATACAAACCATAGTTCTTTTTCTATTTTATGGTACTTAATGTAAATCATATTTACATTAATTCTTCCAAGTAGTGTATCTCATACATCACACCAATTATATCACATATAATTGAATTTTCTCTTGTTAATTTGAACATTTCAAAGTAACCCCAAAATCTTATTCTCAACTTGAACCCATTGAGCTACCAACGGGACCTCATGGATCTGTAGCTTGAAGTTCCAATGGTACGTGAATAACTGACTAAACTCTTTAGTCACGAGATCCACCTTCCGTTAACTGTTGGACACTCCATAAAGACCAACAACTTCACTTTTCTCACTACAGATATATTTCTGTGTCCATATTAACCAATCAGTAATGTGATAACCCTTCACAAATCGCTCGTATGTACATTTGGGTCAATTTACCATTTTCCCCTATAATTACATCTAACTCCTTAAATACCACTGATTCCTCTAATGATTAATAAGTCATAGTCCTATTATTACTGAGTCTTCTCTTCCAAAGAGAGGGTACAACCACTATATTCAAGACCCGAAATCAGCCCTTAAGGAAGAAATCTATATACTTACCCCTTATTCGGGGAAGGGGTGAATTTCGTCTTGTGTAACTGAGTTCCTAAC
Source organism: Benincasa hispida (assembly GCF_027475165.1). NCBI lineage: Eukaryota > Viridiplantae > Streptophyta > Magnoliopsida > Cucurbitales > Cucurbitaceae > Benincasa > Benincasa hispida. Next base: position 37,744,412 of record NC_143482.1, read on the forward strand.
TCCCCAATCAGAAAAATCCCTAAAAAGGTAGGCTTGCTAAATTGGCAATCTGGCCACTCTCATCCATACTAGTCAAAGGACCGCCCTCATAGGCAGAAGTTTCCAAAACACTCAGGATTAAGGTAATGTCACCTTTGTCGTTTTAGTGAAATGTAAGCCTCAATTATCAACAGCGTTATATAAAGAGACTAATCATCTCGTGGTCTGGTGTTATACAAACTCTTTGTATAGGACACCCCCGCTCGCATGTCTCCACATGAATGGTCAGGATCAGACCATTTGTAACACGTTTAAACGCTTGTAACTATCTATAAAGCGGGTTGTATCAGTAGTGTTACCAGGATAAGGTATCCCTCCTTTATCCTTATAGTATAGACCATTTAGGTTATTACTTAAGGCATGATTCACTTGTTTGTCTCACATACATGCTTAAGTTTACTTGAAATAATAACGGATCTTACTTTATTGGATATGAGTAAATGCAAATAAAATAACATTTATTTTATTAATAATAATGTGTATAAACTTTTTACAAACTACGAGACTCCGAGAGAGTTAGGACACCCATCCCAACATCCCTTTAGTAGCTCAGTGGATTCAAGTTGAGAATCAGTTTTTGGGTTAGTAAGTGTTCCAATTAACAAGAGAGAGTTTGATTATATATTACATAATTAAACTAGTTCAATTATATGTGATATAGTTAACATGATGTATAAGATACATAAATTGGAGGAATTTGATATAAATATGATTTATATTAAGTAAAGGAGAAAATGACTATGGTTTAAATGTTACATGTGATGTGATATTAAAACTATAGGTTATAAATATTATATGATAAGTTAGTTATTATATTTATTTATAATTAATCAATTATGAGATAATTATGGTTGGTTATTTTTCTCCATTAACCGTGAAAATGGGAGGTTATGTTCAGTTTTCATAACTGAAGGATAAAATGAAAAATGCTTTCATTTTGTAAGACATCGCTTCATTAAGAACTTTTACTAATCGTTTAGCTGACTAGAGACTACATGATAGCCTTCTAAGCGAGAGCTTAAACGATCGTGTAAAGCGCCTTTTACTAAACGATCGTGTAGACGATCCATCATGATTTATTAAGCGATCGCATGCCAAGAGGGATTCATTAAATGATCGTGTAAACAATGAAGAGTGTTTTTACTAACGATCGTGTACTTAACGTGACTTACTAAACGACCAAGCATAAAAAGTCTATGCCAAGAGAGATATTCTCGACCACGTACTTAATCGTATAGTTCGATCGTTGTTTCCTCCATCCCTCTACTAAATCTAACAGAGCCCACACCTTTGATGTGTGATTTTATGCGATGAAATAATGGTGTAAAATGCGATGGTAGAATATGCGTTGTGCATGCAAGTTTTCTCAGTAAGACCCAAGTATAAATCCTACTGAGTTGCCTGGTAAGCCCAAGGTCGAACACAGGGACTAAGGAAAACAGTATGTGATGGTAATTTTAAATCACTTTGTGGTAACAAATAAATTAAAGTGTTGGTTGGTTTGTTGTTTAAGGTATAAAATGTATGCGGTGAATTTGAGGGAAGAGTAATTACGCGACAGATACACTGAGTATACGGCAGAACAGGTTGAGAAGGTCTTTAGCTAGCATTTCCTGAGAATGCGTTCAAGCTATGCAATCATACTACACTCATGCGACAGCAGTTCATTTTCCAATGAAAATGCAATGACTCCTAATTTTAGGACACATGCAATGAATTTGATAATCTCTATAGAGCTTATTCTCAAGTCTCTACTTCTTACCTACGCGATGACGAAAGATGCACACAAGGACAAGGCGACCGCATACAATCATATCCTATCTCTAGAGTACATGCGATACGTTAATAGAAAATAAAACTTATTCCTAAGCTTCTATTTCTTGATTATGCAGTTTTAATCTGACTCTCCCGAGCCTAGATTCTAATCTGACTTTTCTAAGCCTAGATTCTATCCTTTGACTACCCTCCCATGTATCTCTAATGGAACAATGACGCATACATAATACAAAATAATCGCATAGAATGAAGATCTCAGGTTATGCTAGCTAAGTGCTTCTCAACCCATTCGACAGATTTATTTACTCATCCATAATGTACAGAGAGTGGACAGATATAAAGATACAATTTCCATTTTTTATAAATAGGTTCAGAGTACAAATGACAATGGAAAATAAGGGTAGAGGGCTTGGTGTTCAAGAAGCTTCGGGATCTGTCCGCAAGTATAAGAATCTCCGTCGTGGGCATGAGTTTGCCCATATTCAATCGTTTGAAGATTGATAATGTCATTAAGTTTATACTCGCCCCATGATCGCATAGTGCTTGACTAATGTAGACCCCTCTAATTGAGCATGGTATTGTGAATCTTCTTGGATCGCACATTTTTTGTGGGATCATAGTATTTTGTGTTACTGCCTCTGTAGCGATCTTATCTTCATCATTCTGTTTCTTTTTCAATCTTTGTGGAATAATGGTAGTTGGACTTATTCTATCTCGTGTTCTAGAGGCTTGGGGGTGGACGCAACTTCTGGGTTCATCTTCTCAGGCTCTTTTGAATCATATGTCAATGGGTCCTCGGTTGTCACCGCATTCAAGTTAGTCGTGATGGGTTCCTCCCCTACTTCCGCCGTCATTTTTTCGCTTAGCAAAGATACCACTAAGCATTATTCCTTTCCTGTACCCCCAGAGTTGTGAGGGAGCTCAGTTGAGCACGGCAACGCTCATTACGGTATATTTTTGAGTTCACCTGCGATTTGTCCTAGCTGAATTTCAAGATTTTTGATGGACGTCGCTTGATTCTGAAGCACTGATTCATTCTTTTCAATATACTGCTTCAGCAAACTCTTTAAGGATGAAGATTGCGGTGTCTACAAACTGTTGGATTGGTTATGCGTTTGACCGTTTGTTCGCAGGAATAATCCTTGTGGCCCTTCCTTTTGTGCCACTGGTTGAAAGTTGTGTTGTTGATTTTTCCATGTGAAGTTAGGGTGGTTTATCCACTTGAGGTTACATGTATCGAAGTAAGGGTTATTCTTTATGAAGCATACTGACTGCGGATTCCTTGGGCATTCTTCCATCGAATGTGCTTCTCCATAGATGACACAACTCGTGGTCGTTTGAGCGATTGCGTTGATCTGCCCTTTTTACATTCCCATGCTATTGATTGTGATGCCTTATATCAAACTCATCATCGCGTTCATTTGGGTTTGTAGGGATGCGATGGCCCCGTTGTTTGCGTAACTATCTTAAATTCTTAATCTTTGATCGTTTTCTCTCCAGTCTTCATGATTTTTAAAAATGTGATCAAGGATATTCTTGGCCTCATCATAAGTTTTATCCAGCAGACCTCCAGCTGCTGCCGCATTGGCAGCCATCTTTGATGCAGGGTTTTATCCGTGGTAGAGAATTTCCATCTTTAAGCAGTCTGGTAAGCCGTTATGCAGGCAATCTCTTACCAGCCTCTT
>NC_143482.1:37748411-37764983 GCF_027475165.1 Benincasa hispida
ATTCTTTTCCCTTTCAGTTATATCTATTTCCTATTTTTTTTAAAAAAAAATCATTTGTTCTATATTTCTTTCCATAAAGTATTGACCCTCTTCTCATTTAAAAAATAAATAAAAACAAAATTTATTGATTGTTTTTCCACCCCAAAATACTCATATATGACAACATTCCATATATATATATATATATATATAGCAATTTCTGTTTTTTCTCTCAATTTATATGTTATCATCGAGGACATAGATTATTTTGAGCATAATCACTTGCAATGGCGGACAATCTACGATGCTCCTCTTTTCCGGTGAGCACTTTTCAATTCTTCTTCTTCCTTCTTTATCTACATATATATTCTCCAATTTTATGATCATTTATTCTTTAAAAAAATCTAATGTTACATGTTAATCTTTTTTTGAAGACGATATGTGGAACGGGTGAATCAGATCATTATGTTGATTAATAGTACAAATATTATGTCCATTAAACTAGATTCATTTTGGCCACTATAATTTTTTTTTTATCATTATGTTGTCTTGAAATTTTTATTCCACATACTTAAAACTTTTTTCATAATACTTAAATTGAATTTACATAGAAATTTTGGCAGAGAAGGAAAGTCCATTTTGTTTGGTTATTGAGAAAAAATAATAATAATAATAATAATAATAATAATAATAATAATAATAATAAAAAAAAAAAGAATAAAAATAAAAAATAAAAAAACCCTCTCTTTTAAAAAAAAAAATTACTATATTAGTAAATATCTTCATATAACCACGAGTGGAAAATTTCCACATTTTTCCTAATTTAAAGAATATAGTAATTTGAAATAGCTTGAAAATATTATATGGAAAGTTAATGTCCATATATAAATCATTGGAAAAAAAACATATTGAAAAAAAAAAAAAAAACCCTAATTAGCAAATCTTCATTTTGTAATTTTCTTTTAGTATTTCATTAGATTGAAGGATTTTTGTAGTGCAATGGAAAATGGCAAATATTCCAATGATGATGTTCTATAATTCTTCATTCTTCATAATGTGTTCATCTTAAAATTTTTAAATTTACATAATAATGTTCTTTCTTTTTTTTGATATAGACTTATGTTCTTAAAGTCAATAATCTCCATTGCTGCAATGCATGTCCCAAGAAAATAAGGAAGAAGCTTTCCAAAATTCCAGGTATTTTTCTCTTTTTTATTTAATGATAAAGATTGAGTTACAAAATTCAAATTTGGTTCATTTGGTAATTATTTTATTTTTAAAAATAAGCCTATTTTTACTTAATTTCTTATAAGTGTTTGCATGTTTGTAAATACATTGAATTCTTACCCAATTTTTTTTTAAAAAAAAAAAAACTATTTTTTTTAGTCTTTAAGATTTGGCTTAGTTTTTTTATAACACTGTTAAAAAGTAGATAAAAAAGCAAGAAATTTGAAGGTAGAATGAATATTCATAGATTTAATTTTCAAAAGCTAAAACTCAAAAACTAAATATTTACCAAACAATGTGCAAGTAATTTATAAAATTTATATTAATTATAGTTGAGATCTCATTTAGTAACTATTTGATTTTTAATTTTAAAAATTAAGCATGGTTTCTAGCAATTTCTTACCATGGTTTTCATTTTTCTTGAGTTAGTTGAATTCTTAATCAAATTCCAAACTAAAAAATTTTTAGAAACTATGTTTTTGTTCATTTTTAAAACTTAATTTAACTTTTGAAACATTTTTAGAGAGTAGATAACAAAGGAATAAATTTAAAATTAAAATGAGAATTTATAGATTTAATTTTTAAAAACTAAAAACTAAAAATAAAATATTACGAAACAAGGCCAAATTTTTTTTTTTTTTTTTTGTTTAGATCATTGTCTTATGTCTTTAACTTTCTTCTACCTTTTCTTTTTAGGAATATTAATTGTCATTAACTTTTGTTAATTTAATTTGTTTGACTATATTATAGTTCGAAGTTTATATGATCTTAGTATACATAAAGTAGTCTAGTTTGATAATATTGTGGAAGTGAACACCATCACTATGGTTATATCAAATGTTCAACTCTACCTAAAGATAGAAACTATTTAAGTTAAATCAATTATTTATAAATTTAAAAATGCTATATTAGTAAATATCTTCTAGAAAAAGTAAAAGATTAATATTTATAATTAACTTTAAGTAAATACATATTTCTAAAAATTTTAAAAATAAAGTTACCTATTTTAATTCTCAAAGAAAAAAAAACTTAAAACATAATAAAATAAATTTTAATACAGATAAGAACATACGCACATGCACACACAAATATGTTGATAGAGAATCATAGATTCAATTCATGAGTAATCATCTATGTAAGATGTAATAATCCTAGGAGTTTCTTTGGCACTCAAATGCTCCTAAATTTACAAGTATTTTTCCTCTCAATTTCATTTAAAATCAACTCAAAACAAAAATAAAGGTATTATTTTTCCAAAATCCTATCAAATTGACGAGAAAATCCGTCATATATCTTTTTAGGAAAAATAGACAATATCAATTGAGTTCTAATGTAAAATAATTATATTAAAGAAGTCATTTGATCATATAAATCTTTGCATTTAAATAGGTATAATAATAATATTAAAGAAGTCATTGTTTATGATGGTTGTTGAATATTTATTTTAATTAGAACGTATTTTGGGTGTTGTAATGAATTCCAATGAAGGAGTCATTTCCATAGACATGAATATAGAAGCAGGATCAGTCAAAATTAGTACAGGAAAAATCTTTGATCCATCAATCTTTATAAAAATAATTGCAAAAGCTGGCAAGAAAGCACAATTTTCGCCCATGGAGAATCTGACACCGACACCAAATTTAGCACAATTTATGATCAGGGGAAATACGACACCACCATCGACACAATTTCCGGTCAGGAAGAATACGACACCACCACTGTCACAATTTCCAGTCAGGGAGAATACAATACCACCACTGGCACAATTTCCGGTCTGTGAGAATATGGCACCACCACTGTCACAATTTCCGATCAGGGAGAATACGACACCACCATTAGCACAATTTTCAATTTGGCAGAATACGACACAAGCACCAGCACCAAACCTAGCACCATTTTCAGCCATGGGAAATACAGCACCGGTACCTGCACTAACGCCCGTGACCACCATTAATAGCATTGTTCCGAATCATCATAACAACCCATCCATTAATTCAGACAATCATTGTTACAAAACTGGCAGGACTCAATATGGCAATTCCGATTTCGGCCATTTTTCCGACCACCATGGTTGGTCCAACAATGTTCAAATCAATGAGGCAGCTGCTGTTAATCCGCCAGTGGTACCGCCACTCCGTAACCAGGTGATTATGCGGCCTCCGTCGCAATATGGAGGTGTGGGTTTTCATGGAAGTCATGGTTTTTTGCCTCGTATGTCAGAACAGGTGTTGCCATCTATGCCACCGGCGGATGGATATTATCAGAGGTTGAAACCCCTACCTTATTATTTGCAGGAGCAACCACCATCGATGGAAAATGTGCCGGGGCAAAACCTATTCAACGACGAGAATACAGAAGCGTGCAGGATTATTTAAGTAATGATCGTTTGAAATAGAACTATTAGTTTGGTTAGATAGAAGATTTGAACCTTTGATTTATATAGAGGATCGATGACATATTTAGTTTTTGAGATTTCAAACATACCTTAGTGAATAAGACCACCGTTTATTTCCAAAGTTGATGGTTTAATCTTTCATCGAATTTTTTTTTTAATATTTATAAATTGTTGTGGTTGTTTTGTTTTAGTTGAACATGTGATCTTTGAAGAATTCTAACCAAAACTTTGGTGAGCTAAGAAATATATAAATTTCTTATTTTAAAATCATTTTTATAATTAGTTAAGAAAGATTCTTTCCATAAATCTTCTCCCTCTTTCTTAAATATGGTAACCACGTAAAAAAAGGCAGTTTCCATTGGTAGTTTTCATAGTACTTTTCATGGTTTAATCTTAGATTATATCGAAATTATTAAATAATATGAATAGTATTTTTTAAAGTAAGAAAAAACACCATGTAAAAATCTTTCCATAGTTTATGGCAGAAGGGTTTATAAACAATTTTAGAAAACAATTAGAAAAATACGACACCTGCACTAGCACTAAAGTTAGCACAATTTTCAGCTAAGGGAAATATGACACTGGTCCCGCTGCCAATACTACCCGCGGTCACCATTAATAACATTACTCCAAATCTTTATAGTGTAACTCATCCATTAATTTAGACGATCATGGTTACAAAATTGTATGTATATATGTAAATATAGCAATTTCTGTTTTTTCTCTCAATTTATATGTATCATTGAGGAAAAGGGTTATTTGGAGCTTAATCACTTACAATGGCGAACAATCTACAAAGCTTTTTTCCTACGAGCACTTTTCAATTTTTCTTCTTCCATCTTTATCTATATATATATTCTCCAACTTCATGATTCATTTGTTCTTTAAAAAAATTTAATGTTACATGTTAATCTTTTTTTTTTAAGGCGATATGTAGGGTAGGTGAATCAGATCTTGAGCTTAATAGTACAAGCATTATTTCGATTAAGCTAGATTCATTTTGGCCACTATAGTTTTTCTTTATCATTATGTTGTCTTGAAATTTTTTTCCCACATACTTAAGAAAAATATACTTTTTTCTTAATATTTAAAGAAAAACATAATTTTTAAATATTGAGAATATAATTCAAAAGAAACTTATATTAACCTAATCATATGGACCACCATCGACGACAATGACTAAAGATTTGAATACTACCTACCTTTTATTTATATATATATATATAACCTCAGACCTTAAATGAGATAGTAGACAACTACTCACTTCGACCCAAAAAGGAAAAAAATGGTAAATTCTAAATAAATTCAAACAATTGAGGAATAGACTAAATTTAGGGAGAGTTTAGTAAAAGGGAAAGTGTGGGAACTTTGTGAAGATTTTGAAGATTTTAGTAAATTGAATTTACATAGAAATTTTGGCAGAGAAGGAAAGTCCATTTTATTTGGTTATTAAAAATAAAATTATAAAAAATAATAATAAATTAAAAAAAAAACCCTATCTTTGTTTTTAAGAAAACATAGAGTATTGAAGTATCCAAGAGACATATATATATATATATATATCTTCATATAACCACGAGTGAAAAATTTCCACATTTTTCCTAATTTAAAGAATATAGTAATTAGAAAAAGCTTGAAAATATTATATGGAAAGTTAATGTCCATATATAAATTATTGGAAAAAAACATATTGAAAAAAAATTCCTAATTAGCAAATCCTCATCTTTTAATTTTCTTTTAATATTTCATTAATTTGAAGGATTTTTGTAGTGCAATGGAAAATGGCAAATATTCCAATGATGATGTTCTATAATTCTTCATTCTTCATATTTTGTTCATCTTTAAATTTTTAAATTTACATATTAATGTTTTTTCTTTTTTTTTTTTTTTAGACTTATGTTCTTAAGGTCAATAATCTCCATTGCTGGGATACATGTCCCAAGAAAATAAGGAAGAAGCTTTTCAAAATTTTAGATATTTTATCTTTTTTATTTAATGATAAAGATTGTGTTACAAAATTAAAATTTGGTTCATTTGGTTACTATTTGATTTTTGAAAATAATTATATTTTCTCTTTATTTTCTACAAGTGTTTGGGTGTTTATAAATAGATTGAATTCTTACCCAAATTTAAAAAACAAAAAATTATTTTTAAAAACTATTTTTTTCTAGTTTTCAAATTTTGGTTTAATTTTTTAGAACATTATTAAAAAGTAGATAAAAAGAAGAAACTTGGGGGTAGAATGAGTATTCATAAACTTAATTTTCAAAAACTAAAACTCAAAAACCAAATGTTTACAAAACGATATAACAGTCATTTATAAAATTTATATTAAATATAGTGAATATCTCATTTAGTAACAATTTGATTTTAAATTTTAAAAATTAAGCCTATCTTCTGACAATTTCTTACTATGATTTTCATTTTTCTTGAATAAAATAATTGAATTCTTAACCAAATTTCAAACTAAAAAGTTTTTAAAATTGAAATTAAAATGAGTATTTATAGATTTAATTTTTAAAAACTAAATTAAAAATCAAATGATTATGAAACAAAGCCTAAACTATTTAATTTTTTTGTTTAGATCATTGTCCTCAACATTCTTTTTCTTTTAAGGAATATGAATTGTCATTAACTTTTGCTAATTTAATTTGTTTGACTCTATTCTAATTTGAAGATATATGATCTTAGTATACATAGAGTGGTCTAGTTTGATAATATTGTGGAAGTCAACACCATCACTATGGTTATATCAAATGTTCAAATCTACCTAAAGATAGAAACTATTTAAGTTAAATCAATTATTTATAAATTTAAAAAATGCTATATTAGTAAATATCTTCTAGAAAAAGTAAAAGGTTAATATTTATAATTAGCTTTAAGTAAATACATATTTCTAAAAATTTTAAAAATAAAGTTCCCTATTTTAATTATCAAAAAAGAAAAAAAAACTTAAAGACATAATAAAATAAATTTTAGTACACATAAGAACATACACACATGCGCACACAAATATGTTGATAGAGGATCATAGATTCAATTCATGGGTAATCATCTATGTAAGATGTAATAATCCTAGGAGTTTCTTTGGCACTCAAATGCTCCTAAATTTACAAGTATTTTTCCTCTCAATTTCATTTAAAATCAACTCAAAACAAAAATAAAGGTATTATTTTTTCCAAAATCCTATCAAATTAACGAGAAAACCCGTCATATATTCTTTTAGGAAAAATAGACAATATCAATTGAGTTCTAACATAAACTAATCATATTAAAGAAGTCATTTACTGTCTATTTGACCATATAAATCTTTGTATTTAAATACGTGTACTAATAATATTAAAGAAGTCATTTACCGTCTATTTGACCATATAAATCTTTGCATTTAAATACGTGTACTAATAATATTAAAGAAGTCATTGTTTATGATGGCTGTTGAATATTTATTCTAATTAGAACTTGTTTTGGGTGTTGTAATGGATTTCAATGAAGGAGTCATTTCCATAGACATGAATATAGAAGCAGGATTCGTCAAAATCAGTGCAGGAAAAATCTTTGATCCATCAATTTTTGTAAAAACAATTGCAAAAGCGGGCAAAAAAGCGCAATTTTCGGCCCTGGAGAATCCAATACCGACACCAAATTTAGCACAATTTATGGTCAGGGAAAATATGACACCACCATTGGCACAATTTCCAGTCAGGGAGAATACGATACCACCACTGTCACAATTTCCAGTAAGAGAGAATACAACACCACCACTGGTAAAATTTTCGGTCTGTGAGAATATGGCACCACCACCATCACAATTTCCGATCAGGAAGAATACGACACCACCATTAGCACAATTTCCAATTTGGGAGAATACGACACGAGCACATGCACCAAACTTAGCACAATTTTTAGCCATGGGGAATACAACACCGGCACCGGCACTAACGTCCATGGCCACCATTAATAACATTTTTTTGAATCATCATAACAACCCATCCATTAATTCGTAATCATTGTTACAAAACTGACACGACTCAATATGGAAATTCCGATTCCGGCCATTTTTCCGACCACCATGGTTAGTCCAACAAGGTTCACATCAATGAGGCAGCAGCTGTTAATCCGCCAATGGCCCCGCAACTCCATAACCAGGTGATTATGCGCCCTCTGTCGCCATATGGAGGTGTGGGTTTTCATGGAAGTCATGGTTTTTTGCCTCGTATTTTAGAACAGGTGTCACCATCGATGCCACTGATGCCACCGATGCCACTGGCGCATGGATACCATCAGAGGTCGAAACCCCTACCTTATTATTTGCGTGAGCAACCGCCATCGATGGGAAAGGTGCATGGGCAAAACCTATTCAACGACGAGAATACAGAAGCGTGCAGGATTATTTAAGTAATGATCATTTGAAATAGAATTATTAGTTAGGTTAGATAGAAGATTTGAACTTTTCATTTATATAGACGATCGAAGACGTATTTAATTTTTGAGGTTTCAAGCATAGTTTAGTTGATAAGCCTACTGTTTATTTTTAAAGATGATTTAATCTTTCATCGCACCTTTTTTTTTTAATATTTATAAACTGTTGTGGTTGTTTTGTTTTAGTTCAACATGTGATCTTTGAGGAATTATAACCAAAACTTTGGTAAGCTAAGAAATATATAAATTTCTTATTTTAAAATTATTTTTATAATTAGCTAATAAAGATTCTTTCCATAAATCATCTCTCTCTTTCTTAAATATGTTAACCACAGTTTCCATTGGTAGTTTTCATAGTACTTTTCATGGTTTAATCTTAGATTATATCGAAATTATTAAATAATATGAATAGTATTTTTTTAAAGTAAGAAAATACACCATGTAAAAATCTTTCCATAGTTTATGGCAGAAAGGTTTATAAACAATTTTAGAAAACAATTAGAAAAATCAACCATAAACTAAAATTAAAAGCTTTTTAAAAGACTAAAATTGATTGAAATGGCATAAATTAAAACATAAATTTAACCACTCCCAAAGGATAGGGACAAAGTAGTTTAAACCTAATAATAATTTATCAAGTGTAAGTTTATCATGACCTATCATAGTATTAGGGATTAATAAGCTTATAATTATATTTTTAAAAGATGCTTTATATGTAACTACATCTGTATAAATATTTATAAATATTTTAGAAAATGTTAAATATAACCATTTCTTTTGTCACCAAGCTTTCCTTTTTCTTTATTTCTTTTTAATTAATATCAATTATCATCACTAGTTAATTTTAATTAGTTATTAACTATAAATATAATACTTAGATTTAATAAATTTCTACCAATACATTTACACTTGACAGTAGAGAATATTAATATTCTAATTAATATATAAACTTATTTAATTATTTTTAGTAATGAAATTAAATTATTTATTTATGAATATTACTAAATTAATGTTTAATGTAGAATATTACTTTATTTTTACTTTACTAGAATTGGTTGGATGTGAACGTTGGAGTTGGTCAGTGGCTGTGATTGGAGGTGGTCACAGGAGTTGGTCGGTGGCGGTGGACAGAGTTTGTTGAAGGGAAAAGCTAGATTTGAATTGGGGTTGTAATTAACAAAGGTTGAATTATGGTTGGATTGTAATCGGTCATTACAAGAAAATTGTCAAAAATAACTCCATAAAGTTTCTCCCTTTCAAAATTAGCACACTTTTTTGAAACTCGATAAAACATTCTTTTCTCGGGAAATCTCAACTGAAATGGAGTCTTGAGATTATAACGAGACATCATAACTTATATTTTAGATAAGTGGAAAATGACTAAATACCTCCAATACAAAAACAAAAACGTTTGGTTTTTCTTCATCGAATTTCTTTGATTTTTCTTCGATTATTCTGAGGTGTACCACATGCTGAGAGTTGTGATTGAATTCCATTTCTATCATATAGTCTTGGAATTCCAAATCCATGTACTCTCCACCCTGGTCAGATCAAAGTGTTTTAATTGTTTGCCTAATAGATTTTCAACTTTAGCCTTATACTCTTTAAAATTTTAAAAGACTTCAGACTTATTTTCCATTAGGTATAAGTAACCTTACCTTGAATAATCATCTATAAAAGAGATGAAGTATTCGTCTCATGTCCTCCCCTAGCCTCTACATTTGTTGGGCAACAAAGATCCAAATGTATGAGCTCTAAGGGGCTCCTTGGCTCTATAACCTTTACCACTAAAAGGTCTTTCATTTTTATTTTTATTTTTTTTTTAGACAGAATTTAAATGGAGGTAATGAATCATCTTATAACTTGTTTTAGAAGTCCATTCTTTACCAATCTCCCGATCCTATCAAGATTTATGAGGCCTAGATACGTATCATTGTTATTTGGAGAAATTCTTCGCCTTTTTGTTTGAGTATTTGCAGTTTTAAATGTCTCATTATTTAAAAGTGCTTTATATTCAGTTGGTCCTAACACATATAAGTTGACTTTAAGTTTAGCTGAACAAATAATCATATTATTTTTCATAACAAACGCTTCATTTGAATTAAAAGAAACAGAGTATGATTGTTTAATTAAACGGTAAATAGAAACAAGGTTCTCACTCATCTTAGGAACAATGTATAAGTTTTCTAAAAACAAAAATCTATTTCCAAAGAACAATCAATCTAAATTGTTCAAATTAATTAAAGGGAATTAATTATATAAGATATAATGAATATAAGGATAAAGGAGCCCATCTCTCTGAGTTATACTAAGGGGTATATGTATATGATATATTATAATATAAAGTTTTAATGATAGAAATAAATATTTGAATATAATTTAAACATTAATTATATGAATACGATTCGTATAAAACTATAGGTTAAAATTAATATGAATGTGATCCATATTAATTATATAGGTTATATGAGATATTAATAAACTATAGATTATATTATTTATGATATAATATAAACTATAGTTTATATGTTATACATAATATAACATATGATTGAATATTAATATATAATAAAGTTGGTTATTATATATCTTATTTAAAATTAAAATGATGATTTTTAATTAATTTTTTAATTTTAAATGAATTTGAGAGGGAGAGTGAGTTTTATAACTCCCCTTTTCTCCTTGAAGCTCTCAATTAATGTGATTGGTTTTACAGAGAATTGGTTCATGGTCTTCCTCCTCCCATTCTTCACTCACGTTTTTGGTCTCTTTGAGTGAAGCTCTGTGTAAGGGTTTTTTTTATCTCATCAAAACTCTTCTCCCTTCTCGCGAAAGTGATCGAAAAGCAAGCCCACAACTCTGCTATGTTGCTCATTCTAGACAATAAGGAGAAAGCTCTCATGGTGGTGTCCAAAGGAGATCTCATTCCGTTGGGTTGGATTGCTATGATCGTGGGATTGGTTCATGAACATCAGAGGTGTTCATGAGACGTTTATTCTACAAGGATAAGTTTCCAAATTCTCTTCATTTCCTCTCTTCATAATGTTATGCATGATTAGGGTGCAAATATGTCACATCCTAGTTGTCAAAATCTCTGTAAATAGTTTGGAGAAAATTCAAAAAGTTTGGATATTATTTCCAATCTGAGATAATACGACACCAGCACCAACATCAAAGTTAGCACAATTTTCAGTCATGGAGAATACAACACTAGTGTCGGTGTTGATGCCCGCGGCCACCATTAATAACATTGTTCCAAATCCTCATAATAACCCATCCATTAATTTAGACAATCACGATTACAAAATTGGCAGGATTCAGTATGGCACTACGGACTCCGACCATCTTTAAGGAATATCAAAATATGGGCAAAACATTCATATAACATAATCAAATATAGATAAAAGTATACAAGACATTTGTTATTTATGATTTTTGTAGTAGTTTTGCTTAATCTCCATTATTCTTTTCCCTTTCAGTTATATCTATTTCCTATTTTTTTAAAAAATAATTTGTTCTATATTTCTTTCCATAAAGGATTGACCCTCTTCTCATTAAAAAAAAAATAAAAACAAAATTTTATTGATTGTTTTTCCACCCAAAAGACTCACATATTACAACATTCCATATATATATATATTTGTATGTGTATATATATGGCAACTTCTATTTTTTCTCTCGATTTATATGTTATCATCGAGGAAAAGGATTATTTGGAGCCTAATCACTTGCAATGGCAAACAATCTACAAAGCTCCTCTTTTCCGGTGAGCACTTTTCAATTCTTCTTCTTCCTTCTTTGTCTATATATATATATATATTCTCCAACTTCATGATCATTTATTCCTTAAAAAAAAAAAATCTAATGTTACATGTTAATCTTTTTTTTTTAAGACGATATGTGGGGTGGGTGAATCATATCTTGAACTTAATAGTATAAGCATTATGTCGATTAAGCTACGTTCATTTTGGCCATTATATTTTTTCTTTATCATTATGTTGTCTTGAAATTTTTATTCCATATGCTTAAAACTTTTTTCATAATACTTAAAAAAAAACATACTTTTTAAGTATTGAGAATATCATTAAAAAGAAACTTATATTAATCTAATCATATGCACCACCATCGACAACAATGGCCAAACATTTGAATACTCCCTACCTTTTATATATAAAACCTCGGACTTTAAATGAGGTAATACACAATTACTCACTTTGACCACAAAAAGGAAATAAATGGTAAATTCTAAATAAATTCAAAAAAGTGAGGAATAGACTAAATTTAGGGAGATTTTAGTGAAAGGGAAAGTGTGGGAACTTTAATTTGAGAAGATTTCGAAGATTTTTGTAAATTGAATTTACATAGAAATTTTGGCAGAGAAGGAAAGTCCATTTTGTTTGGTTTTAAAAAAATATATAATAATAATAATAATGATTTAAAAAAAAAAAAAAAAAACTACATGTTTTGAAGTATCCAACAGACATATATGTCTTCATATAACCACGAGTGGAAAATTTCCACATTTTTCCTAATTTAAAGAATATAGTAATTAGAAATAGCTTGAAAATATTATATGGAAAGTTAATGTCCATATATAAATCATTGGAAAAAAAACATATTGAAAAAAAAAAAAAAACCCTAATTAGCAAATCTTCATTTTGTAATTTTCTTTTAGTATTTCATTAGATTGAAGGATTTTTGTAGTGCAATGGAAAATGGCAAATATTCCAATGATGATGTTCTATAATTCTTCATTCTTCATAATGTGTTCATCTTAAAATTTTTAAATTTACATAATAATGTTCTTTCTTTTTTTTGATATAGACTTATGTTCTTAAAGTCAATAATCTCCATTGCTGCAATGCATGTCCCAAGAAAATAAGGAAGAAGCTTTCCAAAATTCCAGGTATTTTTCTCTTTTTTATTTAATGATAAAGATTGAGTTACAAAATTCAAATTTGGTTCATTTGGTAATTATTTTATTTTTAAAAATAAGCCTATTTTTACTTAATTTCTTATAAGTGTTTGCATGTTTGTAAATACATTGAATTCTTACCCAATTTTTTTTTTAAAAAAAAAAAACTATTTTTTTTAGTCTTTAAGATTTGGCTTAGTTTTTTTATAACACTGTTAAAAAGTAGATAAAAAAGCAAGAAATTTGAAGGTTGAATGAATATTCATAGATTTAATTTTCAAAAACTAAAACTTAAAAACCAAATGTTTACTAAACAATGTGCTAGTAATTTATAAAATTTATATTAATTATAGTTAAGATCTTATTTAGTAACCATTTGATTTTTAATTTTAAAAATAAGCATGTTTTCTAATAATTTCTTACCATTGGTTTCATTTTCTTTGTGTAAAATAGTTCAATTCTTAACAAAATTCTAAACTAAAAAGTTTTTAGAAACTATGTTTTTTTTTTAGTTTTTAAAACTTAATTTAGTTTTTTAAAACGTTGATAGAAAATAGATAACAAAAGAATAAATTTAAAATTAAAATGAGAATTTATAGATTTAATTTTCAAAAACTAAAAATTAAAAATCGGCCAATTTTTTTTTTAATTTTTGTTTAGATCATTGTCTTATGTCTTTTAACTTTCTTTTACTTTTTCTTTCTCGGAATATTAATTGTCATTAACTTTTGTTAATTTAATTTGTTTGACTATATTATAATTCGAAGTTTATATGATCTTAGTATACATAGAGTAGTCTACTTTGATAATATTGTGGAAGTCAACATCATCACTATGGTTATATCAAATGTTCAACTCTACCTAAAGATAGAAACTATTTAAGTTAAATCAATTATTTATAAATTTAAAAATGCTATATTAGTAAATATCTTCTAGAAAAAGTAAAATATTAATATTTATAATTAGCTTTAAGTAAATACATATTTCTAAAAATTTTAAAAATAAAGTTACCTATTTTAATTCTCAAAGAAAAAAGAACTTAAAACATAATAAAATAAATTTTAGTACAGATAAGAACATACGCACATGCACACACAAATATGTTGATAGAGGATCATAGATTCAATTCATGAGTAATCATCTATGTAAGATGTAATAATCCTAGGAGTTTCTTTGGCACTCAAATGCTCCTAAATTTACAAGTATTTTTCCTCTCAATTTCATTTAAAATCAACTCAAAACAAAAATAAAGGTATTATTTTTCCAAAATCCTATCAAATTGACGAGAAAATCCGTCATATATCTTTTTAGGAAAAATAGACCATATCAATTGAGTTCTAACGTAAACTAATCATATTAAAGAAGTCATTTACTGTCTATTTGACCATATAAATCTTTGCATTTAAATACGTGTACTAAAAATATAAAAATATTAAAGAAGTCATTGATTATTATGGCTGTTGAATATTTATTCTAATTAGAACTTTTTTTGGGTGTTGTAATGGATTTCAATGAAGGAGTCATTTCCACATACATGAATATAGAAGCAGGATTGGTCAAAATCAGTGCAGGAAAAATCTTTGATCCATCAATCTTTGTAAAAACAATTGCAAAAGCTGGCAAGAAAGCGCAATTTTCGGCCATGGAGAATCTGATACCGACACCGAATTTAGCACAATTTATGGTCAGGGAAAATACGACACCACCATTGACACAATTTCTGATCAGGGAGCATACGATACCACCACTGTCACAATTTCCAGTCAGGGAGAATACAACACCACCACTGGCACAATTTTCGGTCTGTGAGAATATGACACGACCATCGGCACAATTTTCGGTTAGGGAGAATACGATACCACCACTATCACAATTTTCAATCAGGGAGAATACAACACCACCACTGGCACAATTTCCAGTCTGTGAGAATATGACACCACCACCGTCACAATTTCCGATCAGAGAGAATACGACACCACCATTAACACAATTTCCAATTTGGGAGAATAGGACACCAACACCAGCACCAAACTTAGCACAATTTTTAGCAATGGGAAACACAGCACCGACACTGACACCCGTGGCCACCATTAATAACATTGTTCCGAATCATCATAACAACCCATCCATTAATTCAGACAATCATTGTTACAGAACTGGCAAGACTCAATATGGCAATTTCGATTCCGGCCATTTTACTGACCACCATGGTTGGTCCAACGAGGTTCACATCAATGAGGCAACCGCTGTTAATCCGCCAGTGGCGCCGCAACTCCATAACCAGGTGATTATGCGACCTCCGTCGCAATATGGAGGTGTGGGTTTTCATGGAAGTCATGGTTTTTTTCCTCGTATGTCGGAAGAGGTGTCGCGACCAATGCCACCGATGCCACCGATGCCACCGGCGCATGGATATTATCAAAGGTTGAAACCCCTACCTTATTATTTGCAAGAGCAACCACCATCAATGGGAAATGTGCCAGGCCAAAACCTATTCAACGACGAGAATACAGAAGCGTGCAGGATTATTTAAGTAATGATCATTTGAAATAGAATTATTCCTTAGGTTAGATAGAAGATTTGAACTTTTGATTTATATTGATGATGGTTGACATATTTAGTTTTTGAGATTTCAAGCATAGTTTAGTGGATAAGACCACCGTTTATTTCCAAAGTTGATGGTTTAATCTTTCATCGGACTTTTTTTTTTTTTGAAATATTTATAAACTGGTGTGGTTGTTTTGTTTTAGTTCAACATGTGATCTCTGAGGAATTCTAACCAAAACTTTGGTAGGCTAAGAAATATATAAATTTCTTATTTGAAAATTATTTTTATAATTAGCTAAGAAAGATTCTTTCCATAAATCCCCTCTCTCTTTCTTAAATATAATTAGCTAAGAAAATTATTATTATTTTTTTTTTTGGAAGGAAACTCATGGAGGTTAGAGTTGTTTAAGAATAGGATGTTCCTTGGTTTTGCTAAGTATTATCTTGCCATTTGGATGCACGACAATTCACAAAGGTGTAGTTGATCGCATACATTATTTGGGGTCACAACATGTTTGATTTAAGATTAAAATTGAAATATATTTAGACATTTGGCATACGAGATACAGACAGGTTAAAAGGTGAAACTAAAACCACTAATCCTATGTTTAAAAGTGAGGATGATCATATTCATATATAAATTAAAACATAAATTTAACCAGTCCCAAAGGATAGGGACAGAGTATTTTAAACCTAATAATAATTTACCAAGTTTAAGTTTATCATGACTTATCATATTATTAGGGATTAATATGTTTATAATAATTTTTTAAAAATATGCTTTATATGTAACTACATCTGTATAAATATGTTTAAATGTTTTAGAAAATGTTAAATATAACCATTTCTTTTGTCACCAAGCTTTCTTTTCCCTCTCCATTTCCTACCATTGTTTGCATGTTTGTAAATAAATTGAATTCTTACTCAAATTTAAAAAACAAAAAACTATTTTTAAAAATTATTTTTTCTAGTTTTCAAAATTTGGATTAGTTTTTTAGAACATTGTTAAAAAGTAGATAAAAAAGAAGAAATTCGGAGGTAGAATGAGTATTCATAGACTTAATTTTCAAAAACTAAAAACTAAAAATTA